>NC_041394.2:271135002-271250002 GCF_900747795.2 Erpetoichthys calabaricus
TATACCCTTAAGACACCACAGAAGCAAATGAAAGATGACAAAGGAGTAAGTTTGGAAGAAATAGTAAAAAAAAAAAAATTGAAAAGCGCAACCTTATTCACCTCTGTGCACTGACCAGAGAAGTTTCAAGTCCTGGTCACCCAAAGATGCCTTACTAGCAGGTCTTTCAAGAATGTTCATGGAACATTAGGAATGAGCAGTTCCCAGTCAGTCAACTGCTCAGCTACCTGTTTGTGCACCATCCTGACAGACATTTCACCACAGATGGAGAATTGCAGATAGTCAAAGTAGGTTTTCTTGCAATTTGTGGGTTTCCAAAAGTAATTTGTGCTATTGATGACACTCATACTAGGATTAAATCACTCCAAGCAATACCTGTGGAAAAGTGGCCAAGTGGCCAGAAGATACAAATGATGCACAGATATTGTGAACTGAAATGCTAAGCATCTGGCAGAAGTTTGGTACCATGGTGTGTGGCTCTTCGAAATCATGGGAGACATAAGAGATACCTGAAATGCCTGTAACTCACCCATCATCCTTGGCAGAAGAGAGACATAATATGGGCTATAACTGGCAACATTTCTGACATTAAGATGTTAGTGGGACCACACAGACCCGAAGGAAATATATGCTGTCAGAGGGGGCAGAGCTATACTAAGAAGCTGCACAGATGGGGTGTGTGTATGTGAGTAAATGAATGTTTGAGACCTGTTTATGAGACCTGCTATTCTGCATAAAACTTTTGGCCTGGATATGTGGCCACAGGATGAGTCTTAGATTAAATCAGCTGATGGAGTTCTGGAGCTCTGACCCCAAATGAGCAATGTGTGGTAGAACAGGTAGCATAATTATACAGATAGTGGACTCAACAGAAAAAAGATCTTTGAAACTGCATGGGAAAAGTTGTAGATGAATGAAGTGGTAGAAGCAGCCATGGAGGTCAGCCAAGGAAAGCAACATCTTCTAGTAAACCTCATGTGAGTGAACAAGGGAGAAAAAACTGCATTTCACAATGTACTGCATTTCAATGCCAGAGAAGAGCAAAATGGCTGATTCCAGGGCTATGGGGAATAAGTTGTGAGAAAAGATTAAAGAACTGAGCCTTTTTAAGTTTAAGCAAAAGAAGATTAAGAGGAGACATGATTGAGTGTTCAAAATTCTGAAAGGAATTAGTACAGTGGATCAAGACATAGTCAGAAACTTATGTTTAAATTTCGCACAAACATTTGGAGTTCTTTCTTAACACAGAAAACCATAAACACATGAAATAAGAAAGCATGTGGTATAGTAGAAAGTAGGACTATCAAAACTTGACTTGATGTTATTTTGGAAGTATTAAGTGGATAGGATTGGCAAGCTTTGTTGGGGTGAATGGTTTGTTCCAATATTCTAATCTATTTCTGGTTACCAGTACCTATGATGGTAAATTGCCAGCAGAATAACGCCACAAAAATTACACAAAATGGACATCTATCAACATATAATCATACAGTACAATCGCAGAGAACAGTATTAAAAGATATTGCAACATCAAATACTCTTCACTGAAGCAAAAATGCAAATATTCATAAATTTCCAATTTTTACTCAATGGGCAGATTGTATTGTACATAACTAATCTATGTGATTCATGATAATAATGATGATTATTCCAAAATAGAAAGATGTCCAAGCTCACATTTTCTTTAAACTATGTCACAAAAAATGAACATTTGGTCACTTAACTGGGCTGTAGTCTTCAGGCATCAACTTGGAAGTTCATTTTGTACATGCTCACACATGAGCAAAGGTAAGCCTACAAAACTATAGGGTCAACGGGCCTGCCCAAACAACCTGGAACTAAGCTAATGGCACAAAGCAAAAAGAAAATTTCATATCTTCTATAAAGAAATATTTTTCTGATAAAAAAGTGCATTGAGCATATCATGGAAAATTGAAAGTTGAGTATAAACATTTTAATAATACTGTTCGATAAATGATTGAGGTGACTTTGCTACTTGATTCATTATTGCACATCATTACCATCTGCTGAGTGATGAAGGTTAATGTAGAGCTGTGACTGTGCACAAAACAAATCAATAAGAGGTTTAAAAGGCCATTTCCGAGTTTTGCATCAGTTAGGTGGTGGCCTATAGTATTCTTTTGAAAAATGTATGAAGATAAATCACTGTAGTCTGTGTACTACAGAATGTTGTTTGACTTGAGGAAATGGACTTAGAAGATCGTGAGGATGATCAGCTTGACAAAACTGAACTGGAAAAAATATACTCGGATGTGCAATCAGAATAACGATATAATGATAATAATAATAATAATAAATGTGGTTCATTTTAAACCACCCCAAATAACTGTTATGAATAAACACACTCTCTTCCTAGTCTAAGAGCCTGCGCCTTAGATGTAACCCACAATCTACTTTCCCCATCTTTTTCCCATTTTCTACATTTCTTGTAAAGGCACAGCTCTAGTCTACCCATTTATTTTTTGCCTGATGGTGCCAACTAACAAAGTCTGCCACTATCTGCCACAATTACTTACTGGGCTATTTCTACCCAGAACCACAGTCTCTGTTAACATTTTAGCACCTATACCTAGTAACTATCTTAAATGATTATGTAAAATTTTTACCGCAAAAGGCATCTGTTAATAAATTAAGTGTTTCTTTTATAATTCAGTTAAGGCAGATGCTTTAAGAAAATTATGGAGTATCCAACTGTTCTCCAATTAATTGAACTTACTTAATCCAATAATGCATTGCAAGATGCCACAGCCTAGACCTACAGCATAAGGCACAGGGCTGGTCCAACTGCTCTGTTATATCTCTTTACTCTCATAATTTGGAATGTTTTGACAGTTAACATTTATGCATGATTTTGTAGGATGTTAATTTACATTCAGATTTCCAATAACAATTATAAGAAGCACCAAGGTTACCTCTTAATAATGTCTACATTATGTAATACAGAATGTACTGTAACAGTGTGGAAGACAGAGGTTTTAAACAATTACTGTCTGTGATTTGCTGGCACAGATAAAAAGGGAGACGATGGGGTTGTAAGGAGGCACCTCCCTGGAATGTGACAAGCATAGTACAGAAATGGTAATCAAGTACATTTGTTTGCACTTCACAAAATAACTTGAATAACTCACTGTCTCTGATCGGCTAAGAGTCTAGCAGAACCCTGCTACCTTCTTCCATGATCAGAATCAGAAAGTAAACATTAGCTTTTACTTGAACTGTTTTTGCTTCCTGAAAATTCACAACAAATTAGGAGGTCTTTGACTGGAAATAATTTATATCAAAGGGCTTGAATACTTTTAATTTGTATACCTTTGAGGCCCTAGTCATTTTGCTTTCATTTTGGGGCAAAAATCTTAATGATATTGCTAAAAGGAAATTCCATAATGTATGGATGTTTTTGAAGTGAAAACTAAAAAACAGGCAAATTTGAAATACAGTATGAAGTTTGCATCAGATCATTTATTTGAAATTTTGTAACATTTAGCATTATCTATCAGAGGAATCAAGTAAAAAGTATTTAATTCTACATTTTAAATTTAACAATAATACAATAAATACTAACAGGTATTTTGCATTAAAACACACCATACAGCATATCATGTGTTGATTGTCAACTCAACATAGTAAATAAAGTATTGCATGTTTGTACCAGCCATTTTTAATTACCATCTTACATAATGCCATGTGCTTTTATTGAGAGTCAGTGCTCATGGCACCCATCAAATAAAATCACAGAGATGAAAGTTCAAGCACGTGTACTGCAAATCTAATATATTTAATTTAGTAAGGATTGCTATATTATTTTTATTTTCCCACTCATATCCAAGGTTAAGTTAAGAAATGCAAAATGTATTTTCTGCAATTAACTTTTCCCATAAAGTTGAATGGATGAGAGCAGTACCAGACAAAGCAGAGAGATTTTTTTTTCTGCTCACTTCTTCCTGTTTACCATATACATTTTTTCCTGGCCAAATAAATAGTAATTCAGCTAGGGAAACTACAGCCTTTTGAGTCAGCATAGGGTGAATTTATGGAAATACTCAGGATGGGGCATCAGTTCTTTGCAAGGCACACTAAACCATACCAGGTCTATTTAGACTAATGTGTATCACAGGAATGTGGAAGGAAGAAGAAGCATCACGAAGACACCAACACAATTTGCCTTATTTAATATTATGGCTGGTGTGGATCAATTTAGTACAAAAAATGAAAAAGTAAAGCAAAGCTTTGAACAAACAGATCTACCAGGACAGGCTCCAGCTTCCATACAGTTCAGTTAGATTAAGTGTTTCTGAAAAATCACCCAGTTTATATATATGTCTATCTATTATATAAAAAAATTTTGGGTTGAGACGTGATCATCTTAGGGAGACACTTTGAAGTCCCGTGAGACAAGGAAGTAAGACAAAAGGACAGCTGCTCTACAGGCTTTTAAATGATCGTTAAGCAGCGCAACATGCAGAACACACAGCTCGGTAGCAGCCGCGCTGTAAAGGCTTTTAAATGATCATCGCACAGCGTGACATGCAGATCACGCAGCTTGGTAGCAGCTCTTCACAATGCGAGCAGCAAAGATGCGAAGTGGCGATATAACAGGAGAAGGTTTAGTGCACCCTGCCGCCACCTGGCCTGGCGTGGAATTACCTTTGCTTGGTCCATACAACGTCCTCCTACTCGCATGTGTGTGGTGTGACAATATAATATATATATATATATATATATATATTGTCAGAAACTCGACTCAGAGTCATGAAAAGGTTTGGGGCAGCCACCTGTATAATTGGTTTCCTGGTTGCAAAGTTGTGTAAATAAATACAGCACTGCTGTGCACAAAACCGAGTCCAAAACAGAACTGAGGGAATAGGGAAAAGGTGCAGGCTTTTAAAGGGGAAGACAGGAAGTGAGATCATAGGGGTCTGGCTCATGAAGGTCTTCAGCCATTGGTTCGAGCCTGGATGTGACATCACAGGGGCCGGAGCCGGCAAGGTCTCCTTCCATAGGCTCGGTCCTGGAAGTGACGTCGAGAGAGCCAGGAGGAATCTCCCGTGAATGATCTACAGGAAAGGGAGAAAAAGAGTCAGTGCACTGTGCCACAACCCGGTATGCCTCAGAACTGCCCTTACTCAAGCCCTTTAGCTGCCTCCCATGCGCATGTGTGTGACTATATATATATATATATATATCTTGTTTTATTCAATTTGTTTGTGAATAATTATAAAAAATGAGATTTTAAGAAATAAAAAATATTCCTCTTGAAAAAAAAATGCAAACTTTTAAATTTTTTAAATAAATGTCAAAAACTCTGCACAAAGTAGCATCCATCAATCATGGAGTTTGCTGGCTGAAAAGTAATGCAAGATAGCACCTTTAGTCTTTTTTTAGTTGCGTTCAGTTATAAATCAAAAAACACCTACTGAGACATCCATGTCTGCCTGCCATTATGTCTGTCTGTCTGTCCACATGAAATAATTCATCTCTCAGTGGACCAATTTTGGTGAAATTTGACACACTTATTCTTTAAAGAAATGTATTGTGACTGTTCAACCTTCATTGTGGCAGACTACACTGTACAAAGTTTTGAAATGTGAAACTCTTACTTTCTGCGGTGGGTTGGCACCCTGCCTAGGATTGGTTCCTGCCTTGTGCCCTGTGTTGGCTGGGACTGGCTCCAGCAGACCCCCGTGACCCTGTAGTTAGGATTCAGTGGGTTGGAAAATGGATGGATGGAACTCTTACTTTGAAAAGTATTGGCAATATTGTGAACTCATCTGTCTTAAAACAGAGACACAGTTCATACAACAATTTCAAATTGACCTTGAGAGAAATTACTTCAGGTTGTATATTTTATATAGTTTCCTCTTTTTCTAGTTTGACACGTGGCTCAGATCCCCATTTCAACGTAGTCAAAACCCTAGGGTAAAGACAAGCATGCACAAGCCACTCGTACACCAGCCCACATCTCCTTCAGCTTGTGGTGAGAGAAATGTAAATGTTAAATAAAAAGGTTCTTACCTGGAAGTGAAGGGAAGAGGAAAGGAATTTTGCAACAGTTTCTCTATCAGCACACAGTGAAAAAATGTGTGCTCAGTGTTTAAATTACACTAAAAACAGCCTCATGGCCACAGTATCTGAATATAATTATTGTAAAGAAAGGACATTATCAACCCACAGTTAAAAGGTGTTTGAACTAATGAATTACATGGGAAAGGCGCAGCTTCTCTAATTAATATAAACATCCATGTAATTTCATGCTATATGAATAAGACTTACTGTTAAGTTAATACATTGAATTGTGGGAGCTAACCCTTTGATGAAATGACTAAAAAAATTTAAAATGTGCTAATTTTTAGTTAACTAAGTATCTGAATGCTACGCCATACGTACATTTTCTAACTTGTTTTAATTCTACCATAACTCTTGTAATCTATTTAATAGACCTTAAAAAGACATGAATGCACTTGAAAAAAATATAATTTGGAGACAGCCCAACTGCTCATATGCAATTCATTAACTGCTTATTCATCCTTTTCATCTCTTCACATATACTCCTAAAATATTTGCAGAGGATATGACTGTACATATTGTAGCAGTTGAAGTCTTTGTCTCGGACCCTCAGGTACCACTCCAGACACTGGATAAAAGTCCAAGACTTCTTTATTAAATAACAATAACATGCACAAAGCACTCTACACACCACACTACTCATATAAATCACACTACTCTCAATACTCTTTCCTCCTCGCCCAGACACTTCGCCCTCCTACCTCCCAGCTCAGCTCAGTGTCTGGGCTTTCCCATAATCCCTTTATACACCCTGACCATACATCCTGTTCAATCAGTCCACAGTTCCTTATTCCTTCCGGGTCAGGGTAAACAGTCCTTTTCTTCAACCTGGGAGCATGTCGTTTCTTCCTGTCACGTGACCGTGACATACTCCCGGGTTATAGGGCACATAAGAGCCCACGAGCCCCCCTACAGCGACTCCCGGTGGTCCCCAAGGTATCCAGCAGGGCTGTGTATAAACACTACATAGTCCATGAGGCCCTGCTGGAACTCGGGGCATGATCATGCTGTCGGGAGAGCTCCTCCTGGCGGCATGGGGGTGAGGGCCGGAATGGGAAACCGGCAATCCACCACAATATATAAACCTTATATATATTAACCAATGCTAAAGGCATATTTTTTTGTTAAAACGATCCTTTGATACATGCAAAGTACTACATAGATTCAGTCTCTAATAAATGGATATTTCACCTCAAACCTTAATGCCATATCTGGAAACAAAAAATGTAATTTAGGCATCCTCCTGCATTTTGCTTTGGGAGTATTACACCTGACTCTTTAAATACTTTACTGCTTTCACATTTGAGTTTTATTGCAAAGAAAAATGCCACAGAGAGAAATAAAAATTTGAAGCATGCATTAAAAAAGAATGATTCCTAATCTACTCATTCAGAGCTATAGCTTTACATTGCCCACTGGGGATGTCTTTAATATTGTCCTTATTTCATAAATAGTGAAGCATTTATTTATTGTATATTGACTGTCTGAGGTAAGTTTCCACTATATGTATTGTTAATAGAGAAAAAAAAATGAATTTCTTGAAGCAGTATTTTGTGTATAGGTTATATGATACATGAAAAAATCAACCAAAGGGGCAATGAAAAAGATCTATCAATAACAGATTCTATACTTTTGTATACAGTAGTTCTCTAAACTGAGCTAAGGATTATCATATACAATATGACTGTAATGCCACATGACACACTGTTCTACATAAGGTATATTTAGTCAGGATTTAACATAACATCAGAGTATTTTGAGAAAATCCATGTGAACCAAAAGTGAACACCACATAAACAGTTACCTGGGTAGCTATTAAATCCTGGTTCCTGGAGTTGTGATGCAATAGCTGTAATCTCTGAATTGACCACTTTGGTAAATAAAATTATACATAATTAAAGTTAATTAAACAAGTAATTCAAAAATTAAGCAAAATGCATTAAAGTTAATTAAATACATTTTTGGCACTTTTGGCTTTTAACCTGTTCTGTCAGAATTATGGAGGTCATCAATCAGTTGCTTGTTAGTCTGCTGCCTTAATTAAAATGCCATTGGTTTGAGGGAGCTAAATGAAGATATATCACTTTATTTTGTGACTCATGGGCTCAAGTTATTAATTAATTTTAGTATTTTTAATACTTACATATAGTTTCTTTTTTTTCAGAAGGTAAGCAGAGAGTGCTTATTGAGACTGAGAGATAAAAACAACAACAAACAGAACACCATGCAGTATTTTCATCCATCCATATTGTCATCATTCATGCCTATTGGGGCCATGGGCTTGGAGCTTGGAAGCTCAACCCTCCTGGGGCCCATGGCTACCACCAGGGGGTGCCAGGACAGTTCTGGAGCCCTGGACTGCATTACTTCTTCCACAGTCGGAAGTGCTGCCAGAAAAGGATTCAGGTGCACCGGGAGTACTTCTGGGTGCCTATGTAGCACTTCCGCTACACTCTGAAGTGTTGCCAGACTAGGATCGGAGAGCACGTAGAGCACTTCCAGGTGCGCTATAAAAGAGGCCACCTCACTCCATTCGAGGAGCCAGAGTCGGGTGGAAAGTGGACAGAGGCGGCAGAAGAGAGAGAAAGGAGAAAAGAGAAGGATTGAGCTGCATTATTGTGGTGTTTTGTGCACTTTGTGCTGGAAAGAAAAGAATGGAAAATAAATCATGTGTTGTTGGCATTTTTGTGTGTCTCTGTGCCTGTCTGTGTCGGGGTTGAGTTCCACAATAGAAATAAAACTGGAAACTGTTTAATGTTGTTTTTTTTTGATAAATGCAGATTATAGATTTCTTTTCATTCTCTCACATGTATAGTAATTTGTGGATGACATGGAAAAGTAGCACTGGGCATACAAAGTGTATACAATCACATACACAGGCTAATACTAATTCTAATACTGATACTACTACTAATATCATATCACATAACTTTGGATAAAAACAAAAAACAAACAAAAACACCAACACATTTCAAAGTTTAACTGAATAATACCATTAACAACTCTCTGCAATAAATAAGCATATCTATTTATGTGGAGTTCATCTTTTCCAGACTTCTTTATGTTTTTTAATTTTATTGCTAAGACATGTCTGCTCTGATTTATAATGCTGAAGCGATGTATTCAAAGTAATGTGATGTACTGCTTAAGTAGCTGGACTTTAAACTTTTAGGTTAAAAGCACTTGGATTAATTTGTCTTGGCTTCAGCTTTTAGAAAATCTAAAATTTCAATAATAAAGTGAAGACTTTTGAGGATATTGTAAACTGTACATTTATAATATAAAATGAGGAAAATGTTAATACTGAAGTTCTATTTATTTTTTCAATTATCCCTTCATTTTTTTCCACTGACTCTTTTCTTTAATCCAGTAATATGTGATACACTAAGGCTGGCGCCACCATTAAGGCAAATTAGGCATTCGCCTAGGGTGCATATCATAAGGGGGAGGAGGGATACCCAGCCACACGGGTTAGATTCCGAACAATCAGTTGGCACACTAATAAGCTTGGCCTAGGGCGCAAAATAACCTAGCACTGGCACTGGTGATACATCTATCCATTTTCAAAACCACTTAATCTAGTTCAGGGTTGTGGGGTGATTGAGTTTGTTCCCTCAGCAATAAACAGCCAACCATTGATGGGATGCCAGAACACACAAAAGCAACCACAAACGGTCATACTGGACCATTTTAGAGATTCCAACAGCCTACAAGCATGCCTTTAATAAGAATGGAGAGGCTCAGTGAAAGCTCATATACACCTGGCTAGGTCATGCAGATTCTGTACAATTTGGCATACCAGATTTTGAAGAAGTGTCAAAAAGCCATGAGACAGCAATGCTACTTACACAGTGATGCTGTACTTACAATTATTGCTTCTTAAGGTAATTCAATCTTTTAATGAATTTTTAACAACAAAATGTAAAACAATAAATCCATGAACAGATTAGTTGTGATCTTTATTACTCTAAAGGTAAGACTATGTTGTATTTATGAATTAACAATGTAGATTTCACAAAGTTTAACTGAGCTGCAAAATTTGTCATTAACTTTCAAACACAAATAAATAAAGACATGCACATTGACCACAACAAATCTGCACACAACAATTTGTTACAGATATGTGAAAAATTACACATGAATGGAGCAGCTCATTTCCATGGTAACATATTATTAAAATCACAAGGAATTCTATGAGCTATACAAGCATTATTATGACTGATTGAATAATAATTTAACAGCTGTGCAACAAACCCTACTAAAGTGTTAAAGATTTCTTTGCAAAACATTCATATTATATCATTTTATAATTTGTGACACTGATTTTTTAAAACACTTGAAAAATAAAGGATAGAAAGCAATTAAATGTCCACATCACCTGAAGTCTACTTGAATATTTTTGGTGACACCGACTGCACCATTATATGATGGAAAACAAATAAATGTCACAGAAATGTACTCCGTTTTTATGATTTTACAACTTGGATTTTCCAGCTTGCTATGTGGGAAAATAACTTCTTTTTATAAAGACTTATGTGTTTAGAATACAGCAGTAAACCATAATCCGTATTTTCCAATCCCAGGAGCACTGTCTGACACTTTAGTTTGGAAAGTCTAACAGACTGGTTTAATTTTCTGTAGAGTGGCTTCAGTTTGACATCAATTTTAATTAACAAACACATGAGCAAAAATAAAAATTATAGTTAGACACAATAAATCATAACTGCAACACAAACTATATGAAACATAAATTATATGCTGTCATTTTTTTGATGTATAAATTGAGCACAGAGCAACACAGACAATCAAATGGTGATCTGATACAGTTTTTCCAAAATATTCATAATGTTAGTAGCATACTTTTACTATATTAATCAACAAAAAGTAATTTAAAAATGGATAAAGCATGACATGTTTTTTTTATATTAGAAAACCCCAAATGTTAGGATTTTAGGAATGCTAGACACAATTTTGTAATATATTTATGCCTCATTTCTGTGAATTATTTTGTTTGTATTGATGTGCACTGATAATTTCTTCAGTATGGTTGACTTTCATTCTCATGGATGAGATCTTTAGCATTACTATTTTTACCTGTGGCATTCTGGAAACATTTTGCAAGTCATTTTGCTTTTATGTGGGGCTATCATTTAATTGTGTTTTCTAGGCATGGAGACCTGAGGCCTCATGTATAAAAACCTTGCTTAGATTCCATACTAAGATTAGTATTTTGCAATCGAAAGGCAAAAACGATGTATGCACAAAAAAATTGCATTTATAAAATCGTACACACACACACTGTGTGCGATGCTAAGATCCTCTATAAATTTCACATCCCTGGAAGGATCATCCTCCATGTTCCCGGTTGTGGCAGAAGTAGATGTTTCCCGGGCTCTCTGATACTCGGGGCGCCCCCTGGCAGTGGCCACGGGCCCCCATTGGCTTGGGCCTCCTCGCTCCTCACCCGTGGTCCTCTCCAGATCCAGGGCAGTTGCCCCCTCGTGGCCCGGAGGATGAATACACCACCTCCCGGTCCTTCCAGGCGTCCCAGCTGTGTCTGTCCCCCAGCCGCTTGTGACACCAGAAAAGGCCTACCGCTAACTGACTGTTAATCTCTCAGAAGCAATGTGCTGTCTTTACTGAAGGATCGCTAAGAGTATGACCTTCCTTTCCCAGAAGTAATACTCCCTGAGATGACATGGTTGTGAAATGAACTTAGGATGTTGGGAATTGGAAGCATCAGTTTCTATTGCTCAGTTAAACAGCCACCTGCCAAATGAAGTACTTACATGACATGGAGCTTATTACACAAATATATGTGCAGAAGTTACATTTAGTAACACATACACATGAATGCACTAAGGAATTGAAAATGGTAGTAAAATCTGTAGTGTGTAGTACTACCCTTTACTCTTAGTGACGATTATACATATTCATGTGAAAGCTACAACGTACTTCAGAAGTAAAAAATGGAAATAGCTAGTATCACAGATGTCCAGGGTTTTTGTCCGGCCGGGATGCCTCTTCATTCTATGGACTGGGGGAGCAAGCCTGGTCAGGACAGTACCTCCCCCGGAACGCTAGATGGCAGCCCCCCGGGTTGCATCAGGGCATGGAATTTTGAAACTCAAGCCTGTTGGAGTCTGTGGGCACAATCAGGGGGTGCTGAAGTGGTTCCTGAGCCCATGTGGGCGGACATTCCTCCACACCCGGAAGTGTAGCCAGAAATGGGTTATCAAACACCTGGGCTATAAAAAGAGCCAGCAGCCACCACTCTGGGAGCCAGAGTCAGGAGGAGGGAGGCAAAGATTGCCGGAGAGGAGTGGAGGAGAAAAAGAGAAGACAGTATTGGTTTTGTGTTGTACTTATTGGAACTGTGTTGTGCTTGTGGGAACGGCGAAAGCGTTGTACACAGGCAGAAGAAAAGAAAAATATAACATTTATTTGTGAGTGTGCCTCCCATGTCTGTCTGTGTCACGTGAGGCATTGGTATAGCGCCTTTGTAGATGAAACCTGATTGAAATTTAATTGAAGTGAAAAAAATATGTTTTTATGTTCATATCTGAAGAAATTTTGTAACCAAGACTGCAGTAACCCAAGACCCTTCCACCTTATAATGAATATTAAAAAAATAAGCAGAAAAGCAGAACAAAATGCAATGCAGAACCAAAACACCATGCAATTTTTCTATACAAATAAAGAAATATACACTTACATATTTACATCTTTTGCAAGTAAATTAGATCCTTAACACTCTTAATATTGTAAATTAAATGAGATAGTGTGACTAAACTAAAGCAAGACCTGCACTGATGATGACAAAGCTTAAACTCCAGCTGGCAGCTAGACTTTTAATCTATTAGAACAATATGACACAGTACAGACAAAGGCCAATGATGCTTGTTCAACAAAACATTTTTAACATTGACTTTCAGTGGTGACGACATGGTCACTCTAAGTTTCCATAAAAACAGCAAATGAAATAGCTTTTTCAAAATAATGATGTCAAGAATTACCACAAGACATTGATCAGAGAAGGAGAATGGGAACTACTCAGTATCTGCTAAACACAAAAACTACCATGATTATTAAAAAGCCATTTGAACACTCTTACAATTAGTCTTATCAATAAAAAGAATGTAACACTGCAAGAATGGCTCGTCAGCCTTAATTTAAACTATGGAGGTGATGGAGATGTTCCAAAACTGGCAGGCAGGTAATTCCACACTTTAGACCATAAAATTTACATGACCCACCTCCCTTCACACTCCTCCCAGTGGGAGCTGTTAAAAGTTAAGGTCACAAGGCACCAAATTAAGAAGTCACCTAGGGTGACAGCTACAGTGGAGAAAGGCCTACTGAAGGTCACAGTGCACAAAAAACATTCTCTGTGATTTGTTCTCATGTTGGCAATATTTGACATTATTCAGTTTCAGCTATATTTTGAGGTCACTGCAATTTTAGTTGTGGTAGGTTAGTTTTTATTAGGGTGGTTCTCATTTTAATATTTCCAAGGTGGATTAAATGGCCAGTTCTCATTGTATATTGTTCCAACCAGGACCAAAACCCCTTTTTTCTGCATGTTGTTTGTTCTTGTATTTGGAACCTGGCAAAAAATGTAGTCTTGGAAAATAAAATGGAGTGAGTGGGTGGGATTGCTTTGGTTAGTTTTGTCTCTTAAAACCTGTCAGCTTCATTCAACAAATCAATTGCTTGAAAAAATGGACAAATCTGCTTTAGACAAATACAAGACCATGAAGAATGTTTATTATTCTATCTCAAAAGAAATTCCCATTTTTTAAGAGGTGCCCTTCCTCACTGCAGGTGGAGCTTGAACACTGAGTGATTGATATTCCAGGCATTAGCTATATTACAATGAACTGCTAACTAAATAGAAATAAATCTATTTTTGATTATGTGGTCGATGCAATCACTATGACTGCTGCATTGCCATTAAATTACTGTATTATTAAAGAGAAAGATTAAAATTTCCTATAAACTGAATAGGTGCTGAGACTGCATTCATTCCATCTTTATATAATACATCATCTTAGTAGTGAAGAAAGTAAACCTGTTTTGTGTAATATTTGCACAGTTTTGTAACCTTTTGGCTTCTCAAAATGTAACAATGGTTTTATCAAAAAACTAAGTAGTGGACAAATAAACATTTTATTTACACGGGTTGCAGAGGAATCGTCTGAGACAGAGAATAAAGAAAATAAGAAGAAATTACACAAATAATTACTTTATTAATTAAGTAAATCTTGAAAACATATTGAAATTAAAAAAAAAACACAATAAAAATCTTTCCCCTTTTCACCTTTGCTCGCTTCCAGATACCCTGTATTTTTTGATGAGCCATTACTCTCTTCTAGACAAATCATTCTATATATTACTGATTTCAGCCAAAGATCAGTCTTCTAAACCTGTATTTCAGAGAAAACCCTCTAAGATATCTACCACTCTCTCATCAGCACTGGCAGATTTGCAATGCTGGACCTAACACATTTAACTAAATAGCCACAAAGAACACCATTGACATTTTAATGTTGTATGTTACTATCTGGCATTTAAACTGGTCACCATGCATTTCCATCTGAGAAAAGTTTTGTTTCAGCATTAAGTCTTCTTGACCATTAGTTTTTCTGTTTGCAAAAAAAGCAGGTTTCTCCACTGAGACATAGATCACTCGAAAAGCTGCAAGTACCCAATGTAGTAGCCCTTTGTGAGAGATTTCATGTGCAATGACACTGGTTGCTTGTGAAACAAAAGTAAAAATAAATTTTGCTAAAGTAAACTTTTGTATACTTTTAAAAAACTTTAGACAGTGGTAAATAGCACTTAAAATTCCTTATATATTTACTGTTTCACTCTTTACATAAATGCTTACATTATGTTATTATTATAGGTAATTAATACATTATTTATGAGTTCTTTAGATTTATCTTTTGCTGTGCTTCTGATACTGTAAGTAGCCCTATCCTGAATATAAAATGTGTAAACATTTATAAGACAGCCAGCCAAAGCTGGCTATGGAAGCCCTTATGCTTGCATGGATTAGACCAGAGACACATGTTAGCTATGTCTTGCAGTAGATGGTTGTACCTTTCAGTGTGCATTCTTAGAAAATATGTGTTTAGAAAATAGATTGGTGAGTAGGCAAAATAGTGTTGTTTACAAAATTTAAAAAATAACAATAAAATATCAATTCCTAAACCTAACCTGCTACATGTTTAAGTACAATGCAAATCATAACAGCAAATACATGCCATAATTTGCGTTTTATGCTCAAACAAATGTTGCTCCATTTTGGAACTATTTCAATCAAGTGATCTTACAGCTGTTTTAATTTATGAAGATGAGGTTGTTGTGGTGCTACCTTGTTGTTATATTCTCATTGTTGTGATGTGAAATTTTGCATATAAGTTGATAAATATTTTGTATGTCTTTATTTGTAACTTAGACAAAGCAATGTAATATTAGTGTTACATTATAGATAATAACAGCAATGGTTGATGGTTTAAGAACCCCTTCCTCCCTTTAGGACTGAGTCTCTTTGTAATTTTACGACAGGGTTGGGGGAAGTGGCTCAAACAAGTTTTACCAATATTTCTCTGCTGAAGTCTCAGTCAACCCCCACAGGAAAGCCAGGCTGCCTAACTGCCAAGCTTTACCTTAACATCTGGTTTGGAGGGTAGGTGTGAAGGTGTTCTATTCCCCCCATTGATCTGAAATATGGCTGTTTGGAACTGGCTTGTATCAAAAGCCTTTAAGTATTGTGACACCCTATTGGCTGTAGAGGTTGGACAGAGAGTCTATAAATTTGCTTGCTTTACCTCACCCTCTCTCTTTTACCAAACTGATGAAAGACCATCTCACACCATGAACTGAAAAGGACAACACAATGAAGAGCGCAGCTCGGCAGCCATATTGAAACAGGCATGCGGCCTGTTCTGAAGAAAGCTGACCACAAATGATGCCTTAACTAGAGCCATTTTAAGTAACTAACAAGTCTGTGTGCCGCCTGAAACTACACATCAACATTTATAAGGTTGTATGGTTGCCAATATTCAAATATACTTTGCAAATTGTTATTATTTATGAATATTACCAATAATACATTGTTTAAATTGTAACTTAACTCCTGCTTGCCTTTTACTACACCTAAATGCCTGAGGTTATAAATGTAGAAGGTGGGGAGAAGTTATATGGTACAATACCTTATAAACAGTGGTAAGTCTGGGAGATTTGAGGAATTCTGACAAAGGCTACACAAAAGGGGAAAGTAGAGTAATATATTACTCTACCAAGACAAAACACTCATGGTCATGGCCATATTGTTGAGGGTAACACCATCCATTGCTTGTCATGTGATTCAATGCTAACATTGCAAGTGTTCTCATTGGCTGCATGCATCACTCAGAAACAAAGCTCTTGACTGCCTTCCTTTTTTCAAATGACTCTCAGTGAATCAAAAGATAAAATTTGTTTCCATGTCAAATCTAGTGTTAGGATTGTCTTCTATGTCCTTCTGACTGAGACACTGATTTCTGTTTTTTTTGCGATATATCCTCACATGGTCTTTCTAGTATTTTGACCACCTGCTAGACTTCTTACCATAATTCTTTCCTCTTCCTCCTAAAATTTATTACATTCCACTGCCTAATAATTTCCTACCCTGCTTCTGGGTACTTACTCATTACACTCGCTATAGCAAATTACCAACAAAACTCAATATGTATTAGCCCATACACAATCAAATTATAGGCTATGGGAAAAGGTAGCAATCACATAGTCTCTGTTTAGATTAGACTTTGGTCATGTTCTGGTAAATATAGGATCTGTGAGGTTACTTTCTAGCTTCAAAGATGGTGAAAGTGTTATAAACATATTCTTAAGCTCTGTACATAATACAGCTAAATGCAGGGCAAGAATTTAAACAACTCCAGTGGTTCTTTTGAAACTGGTATTTCCTTTGGTTCTGAAGGCTAAGATAGCTAAGAGAAATGCAAAAATTATAACTACTGCCTGTTGTGGAAACACATATAGACTTATCCAGTTAGTAGCTTCTCACACAACCTTTCACAATGGTTATGCCTCTAAGGCTTCCCCTGCCAAATTGTTCTCTTTGTCACATCTATTGCAACATCCATGGCTATGCGTCTTTATTTGTTTATAAGTCATAGACAGGACACACAAGTGAAACATTCCTGGATCCTACTACTCTGTTTACAAGTAGTACAATTTTTGTTATTTCCCTATGTATATGACAAGTATAGCAGCCTTGCTTTAGATAGTGTATGTCTATTCAACTATAGTAATAATATCTGTATTTTTATTACTTTCAAGTGACATACTGCAATATTGAATAACTTACATATTAAATTGATTTCTTTATCATTAAAAAAATATTCGTTTTTGTCTGTCCCATTATTATACAGTTAGGAAACAAAAAATACTGGATAAAATGTTTCTATACTTTCTTACAACACATTTACATTTAAACTACAGCAACATTTGTGTTTTTAAGATAACATTAAGATGACATTACATTCTAAAACTCATTATTTCAGTTTATAATGGTGGGGAACTAGAGCCTACACTGGCAGTATCAGGCATAAAGCAGGAGACAGCACCCAAAAGGGCAACAGTTCTTCATTCGCAGAAACACACATACTCACACTAACACAGGGCTAATTTGTAACGGCAAATTAACATCTTTAGGCATGCAGGAGAAAATTGGGCTTTGATGGTATAAACTGAAGGAATGAACATTATAGTTTTATTGAGTATAATGAGAAAGAAAAAGAAAAAGAGAAGAAAATACTTTTCAGTTATGTGGCAAACAAATTGTGATGGCAGTAAGTTAAATAAAACAGAAAACACCAATTATGTGTTCTTTTTATTGGCCACAGTCAATGCTTAGTGGTGTAGGTTTTTGTTTATTTACAATAAAGTTACTTTTCACAACATTTTCCACTGTTGTAAACAAAGGTCTGTTTTTAATAATAATTCCTTCCTTTGAACTGTTTGATGTTAAGAGTTTATAGCTCAAGTCATTACAAAAAACTTTCTTTAATGTAGTGTCCTTGAATTATCTAATATATGTATAATGGTTGCAGTGTTCATTGCTTTATTGCAAATTAAAATGTAATGCATTTTCAATGCTTCCTCAAGAAATAAATGTTAAAGAGAGCATATGGCAATGCTGTTTAATGCAAAGCTACCAAAATCATTATACTCTACAAAAAGATATTTTTTTCTGCACTAAAGATAACAAAAGCAACGTGTTTCAATGGCTTCAGATCAGTGGCCCTCACTCCCAACACGACAAAATGCTTTGAGAGAATGTTACTAGGATAAAGTAGATCCAGCAAAATTCGTTTGGTTTAAGGGTGAATCACGTACTCAAGGACATCACTGGAAATTAAGGAGAAGTGCATTTAAGACAGAAGCCAAGAAGAACTTCTTTACACAAAGAGTTGTGGGACTCTATTGCATCATGAAGTTGAAACAGAAACCTTGACAACCTTTAAGAAGAATCTGGATGAGATATTATGACAGCTTAGCTACTAGCTAAACAAACAGGCTTGATGGACTGAATGGTCTACTCTAATTTGTCAAATTCCTTATGTTCGTATGATACATTAAACAGAATATTCCAGATGGTTTGAACCATCTCTAGTTTCACTTTGATCATACCCCAACCAGTCCACAGAGAATGCCATATCCTTCAAACTATAAGGACAATTACTATGCCAAAGAATATCTAATGAGTAGAGCTCAGCACTTAACACTGTTCAAAGCTGACCATCAGACTCCTAGACCTGGAACTTACTGCTAGCCTCTGCAGCTACATTTGGTACTTACTAAATATCAAACCCTGCAGCATCACTTTCTCTGTGTTGATCCTTAACACAGGTACCCCAGAGGGTAATGTCCTGAGTCCCCCACTGTATTCCTTCACACATGATTGCATGAAGGGCTGTTCACTATCAATGATGAGATGGCTTATAGAAGAAAGATTTGCTTCTGATATAGGACAATAGCCTCACAACCATGGAGCTAGTCATAAACTTAAAAAGCAGACTCTAAAACTTAATTTAGAAGTAAACAAATTTGAGATGAATACATTTCCAGCTGGATCTTAAAATATTTTGTTTTTTAAATAAAAATGTTACAATTTTAAAAGACATGACAAAAATGTGGAAGAATATACAAAGCAAGGTGAAAGGTGAAATTTGGTAAGGCTAATGCTGCCTCTTTTATAACATTTAACTTATTTCTAAACAAACTTCTCAGATCATTGTATTAATACTTCTAAATTAGGCAGTAACACTTAATTTTTTAAGTATTTTTTAGACTGTAATGTTTTATCTTCCATGACAAAAAATGGAAAAGAGGCTAAATATAAGAGTTATGGCCAAGTTACCCCACCCTAACATAAAACACTAAACTCAGTTTATTGACTTATTATTTTTTAAAAGGCTGCTTTAACTGGCAGGGCAAAATATACACATTTAGGATATTTAACCTCACCATGGCAAATATTTGTACTAAACATACTGACTCATTCTTCTTACAAATCCCCATAACTTCAAATGACCAGAAAAATAAAGAAACTTGATCAGCTTGCTGTTCAGTGAAGGTTTAGTTACAAGAACTAAGGTGAAGGTTCATACAGATTCGTTATTTTATATAACATCAAATAGTCCTGACATTTCTACACGATCTCCCTTCTGGTGTTTTCAAAAGAATTTATTTTGCAAACCAATCTTATACACCTAAATCCGCCAGAGTGTTTAACTCTAAGAGATGTACATTTAATTTATGAGGACTGACCAAACATTAAAATAATGGCAGTTGCCACAAATACAAATGTGTTTTTTGCATTCTAAGTAGTGTCAGAGTCTGCTGTAATTGTGGCATTCATATATTTGTTTTATACAATAATAATTTAACTCTGTGGTCTAAGAAAAACAAATAAAGCATACATAACAGTTTCAAGGGTGGCATGGTGGTGCAGTGGTAGCTCTGCTGCCTTGCAGTAAAGAGTCCAGGGTACATCCCAGGTCTTCCCTGTGTGAAGTTTGCATGTTGTCCCTGTGACTGTGTGGGTTTCCTCTGGGTGCTCCAGTTTCCTCCCACAGTCCAAAGACATGCAAGTTAGGTTGATCGGTGATACTAAATCGACCCTAGTGTGTGGTTGGGGAATGTGTGTGTGTGTGTATGATCGACTGACAATGGACTGGTGCTCTGTCTAGGGTTTGTTCCAGCCTTGTGCCCTATGCTGGCTGGGATAGGATTCAGCACCTCCAGTGACCCTGTTCAGGACTAAGGGGGTTAGACAATGAATGAATGAATAACAGCAAAACATTGTCATTATGTGTTTTGGCTTGGATAGTCCAGTTTTTCTTTCATATCCCTAAGACATGCGTGCTGAATTAATTGCCATTTGTAAATTGGCCCTGTATAAGTACTGGTTAAATTAGAAATTTTTAAAAGAGCAAACTTCCCTCATTGTTCATCAATATCTAACCGTGAGGTGAGCCTGCCTGTTTTGGATCAAGATCCAGACATCATCTCGAGAGTATATAAAAAATTCAAGTAATTTACCTTTTGATGATCTTAGGCAATGATGGGAAAGGCATCTTTCATTTAAAATTTCAGGAAAGGAGTGGAATTCAGCCATTCACAAAATGCATTCTAGTGAAATATCCTCCAAGCACGCCAAAATTGAAGGAACAATTGTTAACAGCTGCTGTCTTAGACATGAATATAAACATCAGAAGCTACATCTACAAACTTTAAATTACCTAAGATAACCTGAAAAACTAAGGTGTTTATTGTACTAGGCAGGTTATAAAAATGCTCATTTGTTTACTCATCTATCCATCAGTTTCTGAACAAGATTAGATAATTTCAGACACAACAGGCATCAGAGTCTATCTTGGCAGCACTGGAAGCATAGGCACTAACCTTAGATGGGATGCCAGCCCTTCAAAGGTCACAATAGTACACACACCCTCACTCATTTATTTTAAGCAGGATTAACTTTTGTAAATCGTTATTGTTTGGCTGTTCAAGTATGAGAATAATTTATAATATAATAAAAAAAAAAGTATCATAATTAGAATTTAGAAGAACAACTGTGTACTTTCTGCTTTGCAGGCTGCTAGACTGGCTTCAAGTTAAATTCAGGAGGGACTTAGAAATCATTTTGACAGAGGACTTATTAATGCCTACTGTATACCCCAAAGACTACAACTGCAATCACAAATGACAGATCTTTCAAAAAAATGTAATGATATATAAAACTATTGAAATGGGCCCAGGCTCTGAAATGATACAAATATCAGCATTAAAGATGCCCCTTATATCTCAGCATTTTAATAAAATTTGAACTGTAAATACATGTGCTAGACCTGCTGTTGTGGTAGTTTATAATGTTTTTAATAATTTTATTATTTTTATTGTTTGTTGCTCTATCATTCACCATGTTGTTTATCTTCTTGCTCTCATGTAATAGCACTTGATGTCACTGCTATTTACATAATTCTTGGTGGTTGAAATGGAACCTTGAGGTGGATGTTTTGGTAGGCCAGGGTCAGACTTTTTCAGCTTATTCTGCAATTCTCCCCTTATTTACCGTAGAGTGTCTATAGAACGGGGAGGAATATGATTAGCTTAGGGAATTTTGTTTTATCGAATTGGATGGTCACTTTTTTAGGATAAATTAAACAACTTTTTCTAAAGAAAGAATACTAACATATTGTTGTACATTTTTAATTCCTTCCTTAAATGCAGGTATTTGTGCGTGTAGAGATTATATAGCACATCACATTCAAGTTTAAATGATGTCCATATGAATTTTAATTAATGGGTCACTGAGCAAAGTGCGCAGCATGATTTGAGTCTGCAGTGAACTGTCCAAATTACAAGTTGTTTCCTTCTTTTGCAGAGTTCATCATCAGCCCAGACGTGACATTTTCAACACAAAGACAGCTTTAACTGTTTAATTCAAAACATTTTAGTAACCTTCGTGCTGGGTCATTTCTCAGCTGGAAGTCCAAAGGTTACAGTCACCTTTACATTCAAGCCAGCTATAATGGTTTGTTTAAGATTTTCTTTCTACTTTATGCCGTTTTTTCCAAACTGAAAAAAACTTTAAACAATTATTTTAATACAATATATTTGAATTTTATTACTATTTTACATCTGTATTTTGTTGTTAATGGAGTATTTAAACATTTAGATGAAATATTCATTTATATTATCATTATAACTGATTGAATTAATCAGTATATACATTTTATGCCTTATATCATTTCAATACTATTTATCCATTCAGTTTCTAACCAGATTGCACAGTTCTATCAATATTAAATTATCATTAATATGCCTTCATAATTATGAACATATTCAGATTTGTAAAATAACAAGTCATCCCCAGAGTAAAATAAGCACTTTTAATAAAACAAATCCATGGCTGATAATTAATATCACTAGATGTATAAACTTTGTTTAAAAGTGATTTTTACCAATAATTGTAACACATTTTCTCAAATAAATTCTACATAAAATGAATAGTATGTTTCATTTTTTCATCTTTCTTAGGATCATGCTTTTGATTATTGTTAGATTGTCCGACAAATTGGTGCGTCAGCAAAAGTTTTTCCAAACTGTGGTGATGAAATGGAAGTTTAGTCCTTGGAAATTGTTTAGATTTATCAAATACTCTGCATTCCCATCCTCGCTTATATTCACAAGCCTTAGGTATGGACTGAAAGAATGACACTCTAGTACAAGTGGCCACACTGAAGTTCTTTCATAGTGTTGCTGAATATAATAAACTGAGAAGTTCACAATATAGCTTTTCTTGAAATGAAGTCACCACCACATGAGGTATACAGTAAATATTTGCAGTAACAATAGTTGAGTCAAACACCTCTTCCTTACCATTTTCAATGGCTCTTTTTTCAATACAGCACCAGCTTATGAATCCCAGTTGAGTGGTATTAAAATTGATTCAAAAAGCCAATACTTGGACATAAAGATACTACTCCTTGCCAAGTGGTGAGGGAATTTTAACTGAACATTGACAGAGCTGAGAAGATTCTGAGGAAGGGTAAATAGAGCAAGGCAAGCATTACTCAGCCACAAGGCAGAAACAATTCATTAGACATAAATAAAACAATTTTGCTGATAAATGTGACATAGACCACTTCAATGGAGCTGTCCACTCAGCCTCAACACATAAAATGTAGAGATCTACATGTAGTGTACATAATCCATGTGATCATAGTGACCTCATAGGAAACCACACAGGTAGTCCACACAGCAGTTGAGGAAAGGGATGAAGCTGTGACTGATAAAATGGGAATGTTACTTGGCAATTTCCACTTGAAGAGCGTCAGCTAAGGAGAAACTGTGTGATTGGAGCTGCACTGCTGGACAACGCTCGACATGCAAACCCTCTTTCATCTCTGGCAGTGGTCATACAATGTGAGATCGAAGTGGTAGTTCAACCTCAGCTGCGGGGCAAACAATAAAGCAATCATTAGCAATTATTGGTGTCTCTTCTGCAGTCTTCCTTACCGTCTACACATTAAACTACACATTTCACAAAATTGAATATTTTTGCTGATGCGTTAATGTTTTTTAGATCCATTCAATTGGTAACAGTAGTTTGCATACATTATATGCTGTCAGTGGGTTATTTTCATTGTACTAAATGTTGTAGATTATTGAATGGATTTAACTGTACAGTATATATTGCATCTGTCCTTTATTGTGTCTTGTGTTGTATTTCACTTTGTTGTCTTCTTATTCTAAATAGTATTCTTGCCCATTCTCTAAAAAAGCCTTGTAATGATTTATAATATTAAACATACATCATAAAAAGAGCATAACTGAGTGATTAATTGATTCAAAGCTCTTCCACAATAGATAGCTGGAAAATTGAAGTAATATGTTATACTGTATTTAAATGTTAAATAAGACATGAGATCTTGAGATCATTATCATCCAAAATGCAAATATAAACTGCCCTCTCTGCTGAAGCTATAAAGACTGCTGCAATGTGGTTGTATCAAAAGGAAAAAAAACTCTGGCAGATTCCATGTGTGCCAAAATGTTCAAAGCTCAGGTGAGTTAACTTCCTATTAACTGACTCCACATATCATAGGAAATATTCTGTTCTGACACTCCACAGCAAAAATGCCCATTTTTAAAGTGCAGACAGCATGTCACTGTATTGAGACTCCAGTGGTAGGACAAGGAGAAGTATGGATCTCATTAGTAAACAAGTAATCTATTCACAATTGAGTAAATAACAGTGACTGACACACAGAGAAGAAAATTTAATAATATAGTGGGCTGGAATGGGAAACGATGGGTCTATACATTTTAGAAAGCAGGGTAAAAGTTGATTCTCAATGTAGATATTGTAAAAGTACACTTTAGCACTTGAAAGAGTATTGTCTATGATGTTTATAGCTCCCTAGTTATTGAATGAATTTACAGTTTAATAATGCTTACATAAAAAATTGCTATAAATGCAACAAACCACAATATCTACAATTCTTTACAACTCAGAATCATGTTGATTAAAGGAATACTCCACCCAAAATAATATTTTTTTAGCATACAAACATGTGGATTATGTAACATGAGAATTGTTTTCCTTTTTCCATAGCCACTTTTCACATTATATGATGTTGTATATTGCTCTTCACTATTAGGTTCTATTATATCATAAGCTTTTTTCCCTTGTTGTGCATGAATACAATTTACTTAGCTATCCCTACAAATTACATGAGATAAGTAACATATAAACAAAATATAAGTATTCCTTTAATGCTTTTAACTTTGGACTTCAAATCCTGCCTCTGTGTGCCCATGAGTAAATGTGGTCCACTTGAAAAAACAAGAGAAATGTAACCAGTTGTATCTCTCAAATATTTGGATAAAGGTTCCAACCAAATAATAATAATAATAATAATCTTCTTCTTTTGGCTGCTCCCGTTAGGGGTTGCCACAGCAGATCGTCTTTTTCCATATCTTTCTGTCCTCTGCATCTTGCTCTGTTACACTCATCACCTGCATGTCCTCTCTCACCACATCCATAAACCTTCGCTTAGGCCTTACTCTTTTCCTCTTCCCTGGCAGCTCTATCCTTAGTATCCTTCTCCCAATATACCCAGCATCTCTCCTCTGCACATGTCCAAACGAACACAATCTTGTGCCAACAATAATATTAATAATAATAATAATTATAATAGCAGCAATATTAATGGACATGAAAAGTACTAAATACTTAACAGTTGCATTTCTAAAGGTTGAGGTAGCTAGCCTGTACGACTGAACTGCTGTATATGTTATTATCAGCAGTCTAGGTTAAACAAAACAGCTAATGAGTTATCACTAATTACTGTACATTTTAAGAAAACTTAGAAAATTAACAATGAAATTACAATAGGTAAAAAGGGATGTACAAACTGGGGATAAATAGAACTAATGTTCATTAAACAATTAAATTGAAAAGATTACATGTAAAGAGGTAACTTTAATTTCTGAAATGAAAAAGAAGCCTAAAGACTTTTTAGAAAAAGTTTTGACTCAAAGTAATATTACATGTTATTCTTCCAAATTCTTGAGTGTAGTGGTATGACTACAGTAACACGATAAGCGGATGTACTCTGAAAGCAAGCACAGTGTAATTATTATGGTATAAAATAATAAAATATGGCTGCTGCCATAACCTGAGAATGTATTGATGAATTTTCAAAAGCTTTCTGCAGCCTGCGGGATCAGTAAGATAAAGAGTTTCAAATATTACACACAGATTCCTAGTGTTTGTTATAAATTGTGCCTCAACAGGACTGGGACAAGTCTCCAAAAAAAAAAAAATACTATGTACTTTTTCACCATCAGTAATGTGGGTATGAAGTCTATAACTTCATTTTAAGTAACTTAAGTTAATTACTGTGACAGACGACCGGCTATGGACTCCGGTCACCACCCCCAGGCCGCTAGGAGGAGCCCTCCGGACAGCATATTTGTGCCCTGAGTTCCAGCAGGGCCTCATGGACTTTGTAGTGTTGTGACACAGCCCTGCTGGATACCTTGGGGGCTGCCAGGAGTCACTGTAGGGGGGCTAGTGGGCTCTGGCATGCCCTATAACCCGGGAGTGCATCTTAGTCACGTGACTGGAAGAAGCGACGTGCTCCCGGGATGAAGAAAAGGACTGTTTGCCCTGACCCGGAAGGAAAACGGACTTGTGGGTTTGGCTTGGAGCCACTTCTGGGTCAGGGGCTATAAAAGGACTCTGGGTAAGCCCAGACACCGAGCTGAGCTGGGAGGAAGGTGGGCTAAGTGTCTGGGAGTGGAGGATTGTTTATTGTAGAGAGGATTATTGTGTATATGAGTGTGGTGAGGAGAGTGCTTGGTGCACTGTACAATAATAAAAAGAATTATAGTTGTACTTTTACCTCGTGTCAAGAGTGGTACCTGAGGGTTCAAGAGGTGGACAAACGCTACATCTGCTACATACTTAACTTTGAGCTACACATTGGGTCTCTTTCCAAAATTTAATTCTATCATCTCCGTAACATTGCCCGCCTCCGTCCATTTCTGTCCTTGTCTGATGCTCAAACTCTGGTTCATTGTTTCATAATGTCTCGTATTGATTACTGTAATTCCCTCTTCATTGGCCTCCCTGCATAATCTATACAGAAGCTCCAGTATATTCAGAACTCTTCAGCTAGAGTCCTCACCCACACAAAGCGTTTTGCTCACATCTCCCCTGTTCTCTCCTAGCTTCACTGGTTACCGGTTCCATCAAGGGTTAAATTCAAGATTCTGCTTCTCACCTTCAAAGCCCTACATAACCTTGCCCCCCTGTACCTCACTCAGCCACTAGCTCCTTACACTCCTTGTCGCTCTCTCAGATCCTCAAGCAGTAATCTCCTTACTGTCCCACGCACCAGACTCTCCACCTTGGGAGGCAGGTCCTTCAGTGCTATAGCACCTCAACTCTGGGACTTTCTTCCTCAGTCTCTCCAAGATTGCTCCTGTTTCTGCACTTTTAAATCACAACTGAAAACTTTCCTCTTTTACAAACTTTTGTCATCTGTTTAATTTTTTTTTTTTTTTTTACTCTGTATGTAAAGCGACCTTGGGTTTGTGAAAGGCACTCAATAAATGTAACCTATTATTATTAATATTATTATTATAATGTAATGAATTAATTATGTTACTCTTATCATGTTTGAAAAATAAATATATTCAACTATTTTTATCTGACAGTTAATAAACAAAAAATGAAACATTCAGGTACTATTACTTAAGGAAATAAGATTCAACAGAATAGAACTGCAGACGTAGATATGGGTAAAAATGTATTACGGCAATATTCTGACAATTATTTTCTATGGTAGTAACATGTTGGATATTAAATATAAGCTTCATCATGAAAAAGTAAACTTCAAACAGCTCTGCAGTTTCACATTCAGGGCTTAATGCTGTTAATTCCATCCTCCTTCACAGCATATTTAGGAGAGCATCGTACTTTTCAGCTGGTCTGCAGCATGATTTGGTCAAAACAGTGGATTCCTTACTATGTAATCCATCATGTTGTAAGTAATGTTTACATGAAGTCGAGAGAGGACAGTTTACTACTTTAAATCTAAAATAATACAAAAAGAGGGGAAGCCATTTTCCAGGTTTAGTGCATATATCATGTTTCCCATAACAATTCCACGACAAACTGCTCCCTCTTACTATCCATCCATCCATTTTTTTTTACCTGTTCGGGGTCACAGGACCTGCTGCCTACTCTGATAGCATTAGATTCAAGGCTATATGTGTAGCATACTGCTCATTAATAAACAAAAGGATTATAGATTGATCTTATAACTTAATTCAGAAACCAGAAACTTCTGGCTTCTTATGCACAGCATTCCTATGACTATCCATCTTTTTCAGTTCAGACGTGCTGGAGTCATGCCATTAGCTCAGCTCTGCTTGTGAGTAAAAATGTGCGTTTATTATTTTGGTACAAAGCAGGTATTGTCTGAGGAGCAGGAGAAGAATGCTGCTCATGCTTGCAATAATATGCAACTTTTCACCTCACTTTTTTTCAATTATGTTTTTGGAAAAAGGCACTCAAACCTTGTTCTATTTAAATTACATAATGGCATTAGAAGAATCCTTTGAAGTGACGAAAAGCATTTGCTCAGTATAATCAAAGACAATGGCATATAATCATTAAACAACCAACTTTAAAATGCAGAACATTTTTGTAAAATCTAGCATACTGACATGTCAGGCAAGGCAAAATTGAATAGTAGTCTAACTATTTTTTGTTTGTTTTCTTTATAATGTTTAATTAGTTGACTCTTCAAGTTGAAAAAAAGCTAAATTCATTCCATGTATACAAATTAAGAAGGATGGCAGATGCTTACTCAAACTTGCCTAATGCATAATATGTTGTAATTATATTGTAAACTGTTTTAGTCTTAAACGGCCCCCAATTGTTTGAAAAGGCATAGGGGAAGTTTAAAGTTTCCTTTGGGACTTTCCCTCTAACAGTAGCCCTTGGTTTATGACATCCACTTTAATGATCTTTAATGGCCTAGCTAAATTGCTTTAGTTATAAAGGGTAATTTAGCTTCTTTGCCAACCAAAGTATCAAATGAAATTCTCACAAAAAGCTATGCATACAGATTCTAGGAAAAACAGACCAAAAAATAACAATATTGTCAGAATCCATGTAAGTAAATATAATTCAGTGAAAAGTGTTATATACATCTTATAGAATGAATAATAGTAACATTTTAATTTGTTTTTCTTTTTTTTAATTGTAGCTGTTTATTATATATGAGATTGCTTTATTTACGATGAAAGAACACAGTGTACTGAAAAAGTTTTAATTATAAAGTTGTCAGAATAAAAATTAACATGTAATGTTGGTGCATGTAATTCTTCCAGCAATATGCACGGTCTAAAGAAAAGGTCCATATATTTGATTCACCTCCAATGCTAAGTCACCTAGATTACAAGAAAATCTTAATCCTTCAATTTGATTAATTGATGACTTGTTCAAATGATTCTGTTTTTAGTATGATTTATACATAAAATATGAAGTAAATTGTATTTCTAGAGTTTTGGCCAACATGTAAATGATTCTGATATACTGTAAGTCATAGTTACGTTGATAAGGGGCTTCATAGCCTCTTTTAGAATAATAGACTGCAGACACTGCAGTTCTTGAGCAGTAAAATCCAGAAATCATTGACCTAAAGTTTTAAAAACACAGAAAATGTATTTGAAAACAGATTATGCTTGGTGTGATTTATGTTGAGGCATGATATTCAACACAGACAAATTGATAGAATGCTTGTTAGCCTTTTTAGATCTTTTGAATTTGTAGATTATAAGGTCAAAGGGCATATGGTCATCATGTAAAGGTGGCTAATGACATAAATCTACTATACAACTCCCACTCCCTATTTAAATAGACTGCCTCTAGTTTCATTAATGCCATCTATAAATAATTTACATGCATGTATAAAGCCTTGATTGTTTATTATGTGGCTAAAATAATGTTATAAGGTAATATTTTTTTTTTTACTTATAGGCATTTCTAGACTCATAACACCATATTTGAAGTTTGTTGTGTAAATGTATAAAGATAACATTTGAGAATGTTGAGGATTACCGGCGATTCTAGTTTTTTTCTTTTAATTGTTGCCATTGTGCTAATTTTTTTTTAAGTGAGAAAGTAAGATGTAATGTCCTTCACTAACTAAGTCATGTGGACAAAAGGCCCACTCATAGAATGCACCACGGCACAGAGGTAACACTTTATGCCACACAGCAACATGAGGTAGTATTCACATCTCGGCCTGTGCACTATATGGATTTTACACATTCTCCATGTGTCTTTAGGGGTTTTAGTTTGATTTTCCTCCCAAAACCTATAGACACTGTGGAACTTGAATCCCAGACACAGACAGACACGGCACCAGATGTCCACAAAGACACGCTTTTATTCTCCTCTTCACAACACAGCACAAACATAGTGCCCAAAGACTCTCAGTCCTTTTCCACTCCTTTCTCTTTTCCTTCTCTTCTGCCGCCTCCACTCCTCCCGTCACAAGCTCTGTGCCCTGCCTCCCGACTGCGGCTGTCCGAATGGAGTGAGGCGGCCCCTTTTATGGCACAACCAGATGTGCTCCAGGTGCTCCCTCTCCTGGTGTGGCGGAAGTGCTGCATGGACACCCGGAAGCACTCCAGGTTTGGTTGGTCCCTCTTCCGGCAGCACTTCCTGGTGTGGCAGAAGTGCTGCCGTCCAGGGCTCTGAGATTGTCCAGGTGCCCCCTGGCAGTGGCCACGGACTCCAACAGGGTTGAGCTTCCAAGCTCTCCATCCATGACCCTGAAGTAATCCAAGGTGGCTGTCCTCTTGTGCCCCGGGGAAGATATTGCTCCTCTCCCGGTCCTCCCCTTCTCCAGGCGTCCCGGTGGGGCCAGGTCCCCGGTCGTCTGCCACAACCCATATTCTAAGTGGTGCAGCAGGTGTTTGTGTGTTATGTTTCTTGATGTGAAAAATATTATTATTACATTTTATCTAGGAGGTTCAAAAATAGTTACATTAAAATGTGTAGTCTACATTCAGATTCTGTTACCATATTGAAAATGTATTTTGTATATAAATGATTTACTGGCATACAGAGAAGTAAATTCATGCTACTGATCACAGTTACAGAATGCAAATCACATGTAAAGAGACACATACTGTATGGTGCAAGTGCATGCTAGCACACAGAGGGTAGTCACATGAATGGCTCTTGGAAATATTCAGTCCAATGACACCTTCAGACATTGGAAAAAGTAAATTCCAACAAAATGCTTTTTAAGTACATCAGTCTAATCATAAACTTCAAATGAAGTAGTTTCTTACTGATATCTTAACACATTTGCAAGAAGATAAATTAATGCCATCTGATTTTGTAAATTATTTTTTTTTATTTTTTTGCCCCAAGTGGTGCAGGTCTGAAACCAAGTGCTGAGATGATCACCAGAGGATGGTCCTTTACTCCATAAAAAAAGAGCAGAATGGCCTAACTCCATTCTTATCGTGTCCTCTAAGCAGAGGAACTGACTTTAACTGCGCATCAAAAGGTTCTTCAAAAATTTTAATACAATTAACCATATGCTATCCATAACCAACAACTAACAATAATACAAAAATGCAATCTTGACATCACTTCAGTTGGAGTGTGGTGTCGATGAAAGCTATTTTAGAAACCGCAAACCCTGCTTTTAACTACATAATATTGCAAAATGCTATAAATAACTTATTTTATGTACTCTATTATTACCATCCATCCATTATCCAACCTGCTACATCTTAACTACAGGGTCACGGGGATCTTCAGGAGCCAATCCCAACCAACACAGGGTGCAAGGCAGGAAACAAACCCAGGACAGGGCGTCAGCCCACCGCAGACTCTATTATTACATGTAATTCAATTCTGTTATCACTGTTATTTTTGAATATTATTCATTGTTACAAAATCATAGGTTTAAATAAATAAAAATAAGCAATATCTGACTCATTCATGAAATAAATAAAAAAAAGTAAAACGCTTTCATAATAGTTAACTAAGTCTCTGAATTTTAAGCCATACATGCATTTCCTAGTTTGTTCTTTCTGTGCCATTTATATAATTTTTAATTCAATTAAATGTTATGCTTATGAATCTGACCACATAAAATTAACCAAATGAATTAAAAGAACTGCTATGTGTATTATTTAGATTTTAGTAAAAACAAACACAACTGAATGTTCACTTGGTAATGAATAAGAAATAATGCTTAATAGACAGGATCTGGGTACATTTAAGTGTATTTACACACATTGTTCAAAGTTTTTGGAACAATCTAAATAATCGTTTTTGCCTTTTTCTTTTTTGAATCCCTTTTGTATTATGGTGCTTGTGACATTGTGTTTTGGCAAGTTTCGCAGTACATGCCTGAGACAGTCCTGTGTAACAGGCATAGAATAATTTTGTTACTGATTTGTGTGGTTTGTTTTTGCTATTTGCCAGCAGAGGGTAGCCTCTGTGACTTCTAGAACAAAAAGCAAAGAAAAAACAAAACAAAGATCTACATTTAAAAAAGAACAAAGAAAAAGCTAGCACTTAGCACATGGTAAAAACAAACAGCTATCTATCATATAGTTGAACAAAGTAGCATCTGAAATTACATATGGTGCAAGGAAAAGGAAAAACTACTTAGAGAAAGTGTAAATCTAGTGTGTATAAAATGAAAAAGAAAATGAATAATCTTATGTTTTAGTATTTTGGCTTTGATTATGCCATACCTATATAAATTTCATTATTCCTTCATTCTGATGCCTTGATCTGTCTAATTTTATATGACAAATATTTTAACACTGACTTTGCGTAGCAGATGGGAAATTCAGTCTCTGACAATCAATTTGACACAGTAATGTAGTAACCAAGAAGAAAAAAATAGTCACTCCGTCTATTCATCAAGTCCTCCAATTTTTATTTACTCGAATCAAATTAGGATCATGGCAGCTCTGAGCTCAAGACAGGAAGAAACAATGGATGAGACAACAGTCATTTCAGGACATGCTGATGCACACTCTACGTGCACTTACCCGGGCCAATTCAGAGTTTGCAATTAACCTAACCGCATGTCTTTGAGATGTTGGAAGAAAGCCGGAGAGAAACCAGCGCAGACTTGGGAAGAATGTACAAACTCCACGCAGACAGTGACCAGGCCAGGATTTCAACCCAGACTTCTTGATCTGTAAGTAAGCAGTACTAACCACTGTACGTTATTATTTTTTTTAATTCTTCTAGTTTTCAAGATCATAACAGCTTTGTAAGCTCCATTTTCACTTATTGTACAAACCAACCACTGGTACTACATTGGCATGCACTGGATTTTAAACCACAGTGCTACCAGCTCAATTCCCACTTGTGATTTACTATGTAGTCCTGATCACATTATTTAAATTGAAAAAAAAAAACATCTGTAAACAGCTGTTAACTTTCTTGATCTTGAAGTTAAGCTATAATAAAGGTTTCAACCAAATATATAAATAACAATAATAATAAAAGGATTTAGTTAGGTTCACTCTGAATACTGTAATGCATAATACTTGCTTCTGGCCATAGGCAGATAAATGTTGATAGTTCAAGTTTAATATCAACTTTATTATTTTTAACATCTCAACAGGGATATGCTCTATTATATTTATAAAGTGCATACATTCTGAGGATGTAAATGTAGAGAGCTTCTTATAAATTAATCAAATTCCATCAGTCTTTGTTTTATCATAACATTGTTTACAAGTCTATCACAAGCCAAATTCACAAATAGAATCTTCTTTTAACATACAATACATTACAAAAAAACATAATTCCATGACAAATAAAACTTTGTAAATAATCTGCAGAAGCTCAGACTGAATGTAGTAAGTAAAGATAATCTGGAATTACACGCAAATAGTTAGATTAAAAAAAGCAGAATAAGCATTCAAAGACTGAAATTAGACATTTTACTAAAACATACAACTAATTAAAAGTGAATATTTATAACTAGGCATGGTGGCGCAGTAGGAGACACATAATGAAATTACCACTGGGTCAACAACTGAATAATGAGAGTTTTCTAATAATGAGAAGATCTGTCACAGAGGTTGTCTCAGGTCCCTGAAAGGTGGGTTTAAGGCAAGCAACAATGGTAGGTAATCTTTGGTTTTGTACTTAATATCTTTGTACTTTTGTAACAGAGCTTTGAACATAAAGATTAATTGTAAATAATATGTTAAGGTAGTTAAGAAAGTAAAACCAGAAAAAGAAAGTTAGGAGCTTTTTCTACTTTTTGCCTTTCTGATAGAAGCTTAACTTAAAGGTCTGCTCATGTAACACAGACCAAACAGTGAGTTAATAGAGTGAATTGTAAGAACGGTATACACAGCATACAGAATTTTACCATTTTTTAGAATGATATGTTTCTGATTTTGAATGTGTGTAAGTATTTCAACCATTAAGTAAGACATTAAGACATAATGACTAAAATGCCTACAGCACTGCAGCTGACTTAACTAGCAGAGGAGACCATAATGAAGCTAAGATAGGAGGAATGGAGTACTGGTGCAGAGAACTTCCTGGTGTCAGATCCCTGCATGATCATTCAGGATATGTGGTACTTTTCAAATGCCAGTCATGAGTATCCTGAGCATCTCAACTCGTCCACAGAATAGGCTAGGTCCACATACTTTTTCAATTCTAACTAGCCTCTCTGAATTGCCTGCTGGCAATAGAGATTTTGGGGAACTGCTTGAGTATGTTCATAAACACCATTGTCAAAAAGCAGAATTCAAGTCTAAATGAGAATTGGCAGTAGTTATTAACCAAAAGACAAGTTTATCCCCAGTGTTATGATTGCTCTGGCAGCACAAAATAACAAAAGGGCGAGGCCTCCAAAATAGCTCACCAAACAAATCTGACCCCAAGGCAAGCCTGTATCTCAGAAATCAGGAGGCTTAAGATCTGACTAGGCCTCAGAAGGGATGTCAGGTTTTAAATTCGAAACGATGGAAAAAGAGTCTCAAAAAACCTTGAAGTATGTCTCACCAGAGGGAGAACCATCAAACTTTGGCTGGAGAAAAGTCCACATTTTTTTTTTTTAATAGGCTGTTTATAACCACCATATATACTCACGTATAGACCCGAGAAATTGATCATAAAATCAAAAATGCGATGCTTAATTTTTTTTTTTTTTGCATCTTCTTGCATCCTCCAAACTCATCCCAGTTTCTCAGGCACATCAAAGTTTGTTTCAGCAGCGCACTTACCAATTTCATTCGCTACTTCAACGACGTTTAATTTAAAACCAGTTTCATATTTTCGTCCGATCTAACACTCCATCATAGATAAGGGATGCTCTTACGATAAAGATGTATGAGGGTGTGAGATACAAAAAAAACACAAAACAGTGCAAACATTGCTTCGGAATAGTTTGTGTATTACCGTGTGGTCACAAAGGCACAATACATAGAATAAAGAGGCAGTGTGCTCCGTGGTTACTCTCTCAGGTGGGCTTTAGCATATCATAATCTCTTGGACCAATAGCGTCAGTTTTCCGCATTCGACTTATACGACCGACATTATAAAATACCAGAAATCAACTCCCGACTTATCCACGGACAACTTATCTGCGAGTATATAAAAAATAACAAAATACGCAAAAAATATTAAAAACTATGCAGAAGGTTTTTCCTAAAAGGCAATTTGCAGCCACAAGTCCCAAAACAAATCCAGAAATCGAAAACAACAAACAGAAGCAGAAATTCAGATAATTCAGTAAGGCAAAATAGCACAATACTTACAATGCCACTAAACACCAGAGCACATTCAAATGAACTGCAGGGACTTGCTGTTACAGCCTGAATGTAAAAGTAGTCCTCTAATCGATGAGGTCAGGGTAGTCCACCACAAAATACATCAAACATGGAACTAAATAATTGCGAAATAAAAAATATTGATATATATAGTAGAACCTCAGGTCACGACTGTAATTTGTTCCAACCTGATTTGGTCGTGACCCGAAGTAATTTCCCCCATACGATTGAATGTAAATACAATTAATTCGTTCTGGACCGTACGAGCTGTATATAAATATATATATTTTTAAAGACTTTTAAGCACAAAAATAGTTAATTATACCATAGAATGCACAGTGTAATAGTAAACTAAATGTTTACTTACTTCTTCTGGTCACTCCAGCTCCTTGATCGCTCAGCTGGAGTGACCGCTTCCTTCTGCCCCACCGAGTGTCAGCTAAAACAGCCCTGCTAGGGCTTTCTCTCTCTCTCTCTCAATCTTGCTTGTGTTCTCGTGCTCTCTCTCGCTCGCTGTCTCTGTCTCGCTCGTTCGCTGCACAGGGAGAGACTGAACACATGCGGAAATCATCGGTGCATACGAACCGGAAGGAAAACTGGCTTGTTCATCACCCGAGTGTGTGGTCATGAACAGATGCAAAAGTTTGGTGAACTTTTTGGTCGTAACCCGATTTATACATGGTCCGAGACGTTTGTGACCCAAGGTTCCACTGTAGTACCAATACCTAATAGCTAATGTGTGGTGAGTGTACTGGACAATCCAAGTGAATGCTTTGTTCATAATAGTTCAGGTGGTTTTCCATTATCCATGTATAGTGCTTTGAACAGATTAGGAAACTGCTGTATAATATGTAATACTACACAACAAGACAAATAATAAAAATATATAACAATATTAACATAAATACATAACAATATTCACATAAACAAAATGTAACTAAAGCTGCAACTAAAACATACAAATGGAATTGACACATACATCTGGGAGGAACCCTGAATTATATTGCAACCAGGCCTAAGATGCTAAAGCTGTGAACCAAATTGATACAAGGAATGCTGTGAATCATTAACCAGAAAACCAGACACTAAAGTTTAGACAATCCATAATCTCAAAGAGCTTGAATACTGCACTGCGTTAATTAGTGGAGACTTTGTAACATGGCATAGTACTGTATACTGTATAGTGCCACCTGAGAGGCAGCCCTTAACAACAATGCAGCAGGCCCTAGCAACCTACGGACAAAATCTTGAAGCTACAAAATACCATTATAATACCTATACAATCAGATAAAATATGCACATTTTTCTGAAACTATTTAGAACAAACATATACAGTATATGGTCGTATTCAATGAGTTTTAAGCTTTGAAAGGCATCCCAATTCTTGAAGACAGTACTGCTTAAGGCTTTGTGCAGAGAATATGTGACCATTCATGTTCACATTTTTATTTGCACATTGATGACTTGATCAGCACACACTGTCTGATCTATCACCCAGTAGGGCAGCAGCCACCTTGTATCTATCTACTGGACCATATGCCAAAGCACTTCTTATTTATTTTTGTTTATGTAGATGTAATTCATAATCAAAGAGACAGCTCTTGTGCCCGTTTTGGGTTTTTGCAGCAACCATCCTACCCAATGGAATATCCACCTCATTTATGTGTCAATGATGCCTTCCAATGAGATGAAGTGACACTGACAGGTGATCTCCAGTAAGAGAAGGCCAACCGTTTGTCAGCAATAGTTGCCAGAGTGATTACATTCTGCTGCAGTAAGGGAAAGAGTAGAGAATTCCAAGAGAAGTCAAATATATTTTTAATTTTTGATAATAATTCAGCATAATGAGCAGTGTATAGTAAGAATGGGACTAGATAGCATTCAAAATATTTTTCCTCCACAAAAAAGTTTTGGGCAAGGTATTTTGTATTTTGTAATTTTGTTTACAAAGCACATTTATTGTATTGTCAGCAAATAACAAATAATAGCCTACAGCCATAAAGACAAAACACACACAATGTGGAATTTACATGTTTGTGAGTAAGCTTCATGACTAAATTAAAGAAGTGAATGTTTAACATTTCTGATTTTGATCTAGAGTTTGTTGTTACAGAAACAGATATAAGATGATTAAGTGAAGATTGAGAGATAATTCATAGAGCATTAAATGCTGTAACTCAAAAAAAAGTGGTAATGAGTTATAGTATATAGATTGTTGGATATTAATTAAATGATATTGCTTTGTCATTGATTGAATTACAATGATAGAGTAACACTCATTTTTAATTTTAATGTTGATTTATGCTCAAAATTATTAGATATGTGCCCTCTACTGCATCCATGAGAAGACAAATAGAAATTTGTCTGCTTCTTTGTCAAGTGTGCTCTGCTTTCAAGGTGCTAGTAGTTTGGGACAGATCCTAAACAGAAACTGGAGTATGAAAGATCATTGTTATAGGATTCTTAATTAAAAAAGAAGAAAAAAAAATTTGTTTATGTCAAATCTAGAAAAATCTACATACAGTCTAGTGCCATCTTTATTACTTTTCTACCAGCATTGTTAAGTCCACTGAAGTAACCTGTAATGAAAAAGGCATCATTCATAACAGTAACCTTTCCCAGTGAAATGGTAACTTGAGGTTAAAATTATGCTTTACTAAGTTTTTGTATAACGGTTTTATTTATTTAAAATATGTATTTGCCCTTTTTACTAGAAATTCTTCTGTGATCTGATAAATGTTTGTTTCTGTCTAATTAAGTGTCATAATAATGGCTATGCCATTCTGGAAAATTAGACACAAATGTGGAAGTAATTATTAACATTTCTTTTGTGAAGTTCATAAAAAAAATTTTTTAGCAGTTAGCAGTACAATTTCCTTCACAATTAGTTGTAAACATTCAATAAATTTCAATGACAATAAATTAATATATTCTTTAAAGTCACAATGGAAATATAAATTGAGATGTGATCTTTAATAATTAATTAAAATATAGCTTATATGTTTACACCTGGCACAGAAGTGAGTAAATGTCTTTTATTAAGTATGCCAGCAAAGATTTTTAACAGGTGATTATTTCAAGATTTATAATAAGTTTAAAACCTTTTTTTGAAATTTACTGCTTTGGTATTTTTATGTAATTTATTGTAACTTCTTTAATATTACAGCTAATGTATTCATTCTCTTGTCTTAAAGAGTACTGATGCGTACAGACATTTAAAGAATCAAATAACAAGTGAAAGATGCCATTCTTCACAATTGGTAATGTTATTCATTTTTATGATAGCAGGACGAGTGAAATATTGCCATTATTTTCAAGGGCCAGCCCTGAGTGAAATGATGCCCTACTTTAGTGAACTACTGTCCCCTGGCAGTCTGTTATCAGTCACTGTCCTTTTTCAGTACACACAACCTTGTAATTTTCACTTTAATGGTTATTCAATTAATTTCTGAAAACAACTTCATTAAAAATTACCCTTTGGTAAGGCATCATGATGCCAATATAGCAATACTTCATTTATGTGAATTAAGTTTATTGGTTCATGCCTAGGGCGGCACGGTGGTGCAGTGGGTAGCGTTGCTGCCTCGCAGTTGGGAGACCTGGGGACCCGGGTTCGCTTCCTGGGTCCTCCCTGTGTTGAGTTTGCATGTTCTCCCCGTGTCTGCGTGGGTTTCCTCCGGGCGCTCCGGTTTCCTCCCACAGTCCAAAGACATGCAGGTTAGGTGGATTGGCGATTCTAAATTGGCCCTAGTGTGTGCTTGGTGTGTGGGTGTGTTTGTGTGTGTCCTGCGGTGGGTTGGCACCCTGCCCAGGATTGGTTCCCTGCCTTGTGTCCTGTGTTGGCTGGGATTGGCTCCAGCAGACCCCCGTGACCCTGTGTTCGGATTCAGCGGGTTGGAAAATGGATGGATGGATGGATGGATGGGTTCATGCCTAATAAGGATTAACCTGTGGTGTTTATAGTAGGGGTGGGGGGGTGGGGGGAGGTCAGTGGTGAGGGGAGTATTATAGGGCGACAAAAATGCACTTTGCCTAAGGCAGCATTATTCCACGTGCCAGCCCTGATTTTCTATTTTATACTCTTATAAAAACTGAGCCAATTTGGAAATGATTCATACAGATTAGACCACATCTGTGAACCAGACAAGAATATGTGCTGTAAAATTAAAACTTTTGAAAACAATCTGAAGAAATGTAGTTAGTGTGATAGAATTACAGAATGATAGCAATTAGAAAACCTCTCTCAACATGTGATTTCTCTAATGAATGATATTAAATATATTATACTGCACTTTCACATTAAGAGCATCTCTCTGAAGGAAGTATCATTGACTGTTGCATTTTCTTGAATTATGTTAATTTGATTGTGCAAGACATTTCTCTTTTTTCTTTTTATTGTGAAAAGCAAAGCAATACAGGCTGTTTGTTATTACCTCATATCTTCAGCTGCTAATGGCACAAGGAAAGTTTGAATGACTGATTTCTGCAAGCTGGGCTTTTAAAACCAGCTTTGGAGAAAGTTGATGAAGGGAGACAAAATAGGTAATAACAACATTTATTTGTAGTACATTTTTTTAAACAAAGAATGTAGCTTTACAAGATGTCAAAGAAAAGGTTGAAAGAGATGTAAATCAATCAGAAATAGATAAGAACATGAATGAATAAATTAGATATACACAAAATAGTAAATAACAATGAATCAATACACACTGACATAGCACAGATATACAAGTAATAGATAAAGTCAAGTCCTTATTTATAGATTTGCTTTTAAGTCTCTAATGATAAGTCTGATGCTATGTTCAAATGGCAAGGGAGGACAGAAAAAATTAAAACTTTAGGGGCACAACAGTGGGGAAAAGCCAAAAGATTCTGACCTCTCCACAGACACTTTACTTAAAATATAACAATGAAAAATCCATTTAAATCCAATTTAAAAAGTAACTTTTTAGGAGTTTTTAATGTTCCGTAGTACTAGCTTGGTGCATATCTCTACGTAAGTTATTCCAGATTCTTGGTGCATAACTGCAAAAGGCCACCTCACCGCTTCTTTTATACTTTGCTCTTGGAAAATTAAGCAAACTGGTTGTAGCTGCTGGTAGCTAAGACAGGATCAAGCATGAGTCAAATGCGTACCAAAATAATTTTCTCAGTCCATAAAGGTCTGTTGTAAAAAGATTTAGTGAAAATTCAAGACAAAAAGTCCAAACAAGAATAGAGAAATGTTGTTACACACGTAGAATAAAAGGCAAAAAAAGGAAAATTCTGCTTTAAACTTAATATTTTCTTGTTAAACTTCAGTTGTTTTCTATACTTAAAAATGAATTCAATTTCTATGATTTACTTCACCTTCAGTACGCTCTAAACATACATTCAACAGAGCACATTACTTTACATAAAACTGGGTACATTAAGGCATGGTTTGAAACTGTGTGCCCTCCAGGCCTTACTTACGGCAAGACAGGTCACTAACTGAGACTAATCTGTAGTCAGAGAGAAAAGAAAAAGAATATTCAAATTCAGTTCAGCTTGTGGGGGTTATAGGAACCTCCCATATAGTATGCACTAAGCTATAGGAAAACTATTAACATAATTAAGAAAATACTTCATAACCTAAATAACTAGCAAATGGCTCTTACACCAGTATTAGAAGTACTAAGGTTACAACTAAAAATTTAAGATGACAGGAACTGAAAAATATTGGAGGGAGCAAGATTATTTAGAGCTTCATATACCATTAAGAGGGGTTTTACCTCAACTATAAATGGCACAGGTATCAATGCTAAAAATGGTGAGATACTTTTTAATTTTTTTTCTGGTTAAGACAATTGCTGCTGCATTGTGATGTAGCTACAACCATTTCATTTTAAAGGGAATTATATTTTGGGCATTTTTATACACATTCTTATACTCATCCACCAACCCAGCCACTGGGGATGCACAAACCAGTGTGTTTCTTTGTGCCAGTCCCAAGCTCGGATAATGGGGAGGGTAACGTCAGGAAGGGCATCCGGTGTAAAATTTTGCCAAATCAATATGCAGACAACAATACAAATTTCCATACTGGATCTGTCGAGCCCCGGGTTAACAACGACTGCCACCCGTACTGTTAGCCAACAGGGTGCTGGCAGAAATTGGGCTACTGTTGGCCAAAGAAGAAGAAGGAGAAGAAGAGGGGGGAGACGTGTCCGGAGGCAGGAGGAGAGGAGGAAAGTAAAGAGAGTGGAAATGAGGGTAGGAACTTTGAATGTTGGCAGTATGACTGGTAAGGGGAGAGAATTAGCAGATATGATGGAGAGAAGGAAGGCTGATATATTGTGCGTGCAAGAGACTAAATGGAAGGGGAGTAAGGCCAGGTGGATCAGAGGTGGATTCAAATAGTTCTATCATGGTGTGGATGGGAGGAGGAATGGGGTAGGAGTTATTCTGGAGGAACAGTATGTCAAGAGTGTTTTAGAGGTGAAAAGAGTGTCAGACAGAGTAATGATTATGAAGCTGGAAACTGGAGGTGTGATGATGAATGTTGTTAGTGCATATGCACCGCAAGTTGGGTGTGCAATGGGTGAGAAAGAAGATTTTTGGAGTGAGTTGGATGAAGTGATGAACAGTGTACCCAAGGGACAGAAAGTGGTGATTGGAGTGGATTTCACTGGGCATGTTGGTGAAGGGAACAGTAGAGACAAAGAGGTGATGGGTAGGTATGGTGTCAAGGAGAGGAATGAAAAAAGTAAGAGGATAGTGGATTTTGCCAAAAGGATGGACATGGCTGTGGTGAATACGTATTTTAAGAAGAGGGAGGAACATAGGGTTACATACAAGAGTGGAGGAAGATGCACACAGGTAGATAAGGCGCAAGGTGAAGAGAGAGGTGACAAAGGCTAAAGAAAAGGCGTATGATGAGTTGTGTGAGAGGTTGGACACTAAGGAGGGAGAAAAGCACCTGTACCGATTGGCTAGACAGCTGGGACCGAGCTGGAAAAGATGTGCAGCAGGTTAGGGTGATAAAGGATAAAGATGGAAACGTACTCACAAGTGAGGAGAGTGTATTGAGCAGATGTACTTTCAGAGGCTGATGAATGAAGAGAATGAGAGACAGAATAGGTTGGATGATGTGGAGATAGTGAATCAGGAAGTGCAATGGATTAGCAAGGAGGAAGTAAGGACAGCTATGAAGAGGATGAAAAATGAAAAGGCCGTTGGTCCACATGACATACCTATGGAAGCATGGAGGTGTTTTGGAGGGATGGCAGTGGAGTTTTTAACCAAATTGTTTAATGGAATCTTGGAAAGTGAGAGGATGCCTGAGAAGTGGAGAAGTGTACTGGTGCCGATATTTAAGAATAAGGGGGATGTGAAGGACTGCAGTAACTACAGGTGAATAAAATTGATGAGCCACGGCATGAAGTTATGGGAAAGAGTAGTGGAAGCTAGGTTAAAAAGTGAGGTGATGATTAGTGAGCAGCAGTATGGTTTCATACCAAGAAAGAGCACCACAGATGCAACGTTTGCTCTGAAGATGTTGATGGAGAAGTTTAGAGAAGGCCAGAAGGAGTTGCATTACATCTTGTGGAGCTGGAGAAAGCATATGACAGGGTGCCTTGAGAGGAGCTGTGGTATTGTATGAGGAAACTGGGAGTGGCAGAGAAGTATGTAAGAGTTGTACAGGATATGTACGAGGGAAGTGTGACAGTGGTAAGGTCTGCGGTATGAGTGATGGATGCATTCAAGTTGGAGGTGGGACTAAATCAGGGATCGGCTCTGAGCCCTTTCTTATTTGCAATGGTGATGGACAGGTTGACAGATGAGATTAGACAGGAGTCCCCGTGGACTATGATGTTTGCTGATGACATTGTGATCTGTAGTGATAGTAGGGAGCAGGTTGAGGGGACCCTAGTGAGGTGGAGATATGCTCTAGAGAGGAGAGGAATGAAGGTCAGTGGAATGGTGAGGATGCAGGGAGTAGAGCTGGCGAAGGTGGATGAGTTTAAATACTTGGGATCAACAGTACAGAGTAATGGGGATTGTGGAAGAGAGGTGAAAAAGAGAGTGCAGGCAGGGTGGAATGGGTGGAGAAGAGTGTCAGGAATGATTTGTGAAAGACGGGTATCAGCAAGAGTGAAAGGGAAGGTCTACAGGATGGTAGTGAGACCAGCTATGTTATATGGGATGGAGACGGTGGCACTGACCAGAAAGCAGGAGATAAAGCTGGAGGTAGCAGAGTTAAAGAAGCTAAGATTTGCACTGGGTGTGACGAGGATGGATAGGATTAGAAATGAATACATTAGACGGTTGGGAGACAAAGTCAGAGATATGAGATTGCGTTGGTTTGGACATGTACAGAGGAGAGATGCTGGGTATATTGGGAAAAGGATGCTAAGGACAGAGCTGCCAGGGAAGAGGAAAAGAGGAAGGCCTAAGTGAAGGTTTATGGATGTGGTGAGAGAGGACATGCAGGTGATGGATGTAACAGAACAAGATGCAGAGGACAGAAAGATACGGAACAAGATGATCCGCTGTGGCAACACCTAATGGGAGCAGCCAAAAGAAGAAGAAGAAGAAAAGTAATCTGTCAAGACTCCCTGTTCTCCTCCCTGTTACTCAATGATCTTCAGAGCTATATTATGTGACAATATGTGCTCCCACAATAAATTAATCTAATGGAATGGCCCAGGCAAATGGCAAAGCATAATTTGACCCTCATGAATGGAATGATTAAATCCAAGAGAATCCTTACCAGAACAAGAATATCTGAACCCACACCTGGAGCCAAATTTGAGAGTGATGTTGACTGGCAAGTGTCTGGTGTATGTATGGGTAATCCTTGTAACTCGGTCAAGCTCAGCCTGAATTAGTTGTGTAGACCACTGCCTTAACTTGCAATTGCTTCATCCTGGGTATGAAATTAATGTGTATCCAGCCAAAAAAAAAAAACCTTAGAGCTGAGGTGTCACTGGCTGCACTCGGGTCCCAATCCAGGTGGTTTGGCGTGTGCTGAGTGTGCCAAGCATTAATTAAATGGATCCAGCAGGCATACTAAGCCCTAGCAATAAAAGCTGGCTCTTGGAACATAGAATATTACTTTCTGGCAGTGAGGGAGCTGTAACTTATATGAGGAGTTTAAAAATATTTATTAGGTATAGATGAAGTCCACTCTATGCATATCTTTGTCTTTGGACCCAAATTTCTCAATCAAGCTTTCTAGAGAACTGCCTCACAGGAGAGATTCCAGGAGGCTGTGGGGAGTCCTCCAACTCTGTACAATACAGTTGGACCATGTACATATGGAACACTTCAAGAGATCAAAACATGAAAAACATGTGACAGATCAACACATGAAAAAATAAATGTTAGCTAAAAATGTTTCACATAAATAGTACTGAATATCTATTACATTATTAAACATGATTGTAGTATTTGGGCCAGATAGAAATGTGTTTCCTAACATATCGGTAGTACCAAATCCCAAAGCTAAGAGACAGTCAAAACTTTTAAATCTTAAATAATTCTTTTTCAAACTATATTACATTTTTATTTCATTGATTCTCATAAACAATGCAGAGGTTGACATATACAATGTAATTATTCAGGTTATTTCACAAGACAGTTACACTTAAGTGTGTGATAATAGCAGACCTTGATCCAAAAGGTATGTTAGGGAACCAACAGGCCCCCATTTAATCCAAAAGAAATGTGTGAAAATTGGCCAAAAAAAATAGCATGCGAGGGTGCTAAAACAAGAAAACAAAGCAGTGCTTCTGAGCATTCCGTCTCAGGTGCTGGTAGTCAACAAACCAACTACCTCCTTTCACTCCCAGTCGGTTCTATAACACTGATTCTTGGAAGCGGTGGGTCCTAATGACATGGACCCGGGTGTGATGCCACTCGCCTTCCGTTCAAGGTTCCTTTGGACTGTGGGTGAAAAGAGATTGTGTTAACAAGAACACCCTCTTTTGGCCCAGAGTGGTAGTGCTTACATGTGTGAGTCTTTAGGCTGCCTACTAATTACACATTCCTGACAACTGAAAGATGGCTGCTGTAATATCACTCCATGATTGACACACTAGACAGCAATAGTAGTAGTTTGTTATGAGACCACAGGTTATATTAGTCATAAGACAAGCACTGTAGGTTTAAAGCATTATGCATGCATTGTTGTCAAACTACCATTTATCTTTTTCTTCTTTCAGCTGCTCCCGTTAGGGGTCGCCACAGCGGATCATCTTCTTCCATATCTTTCTGTCCAACTGCATCTTGTTCTGTTACACCCATCACCTGCATGTCCTCTCTCACCACACCCATAAACCTTCTATTAGGCCTTCCTCTTTTCCTCTTGCCTGGCAGCTCTATCGTTAACATTCTTTTCCCATAAGGTCAAATTGACAAGTGACTGAAAGCCAAACAACCAAAAAATTCTGTAGATTTTATTTGTCAGAATACTATAGAACAATGACATTTTATTAATTTACAGTTCTTTTGGTTGATATACGTAGTTGCCTGAATTAGAAAACACTAATATCAATAAAATATTGCAAAACCCTTATAACATCATAATATCTTATTTAATAATAGGAAATTACCATATCTTATACAACTGAATAAAAAAAGTTGAACCTAAGGGGAACAGTTATCACAACTTAAACTTCTGTCTGCATTTGTTCACTACACCAATGATACCAATGAGCTTATCTGTAGAGTGTTTTTTGCATCAAACATTTGATCCCAGCATCTCAGAAATTAGCATTAACATTTAGCATTTAATACTTCAGAGTTTTTGGAATGATACAGTGGAATGATCTTGGCTTCAAGTGCACTCTTAGAAAGAACATTCAGTGTCTGCGGCAAGGTTTTGGACACATTTTGTTAAATCTGTCATCAGTTAGTGACATGATTTTTTTTTATGGAAAATAATAAAGAACTAACATAAATCTTTGGCAACTGACCTTTCTTATACTCACTTTGTTGAACTTTACATTAAGCATTTTATAACATCTTTCTGCTTAGCCCACAAGGGAGAGAACCAAATTCAGCAAAGAATTGTTTGTTTAATCTCATAAAATTGTAATTGGCTTTGTAAATTCTAAATATGACTGGTTTTTAATTATAATTTAAAATGAACATTTATATTTTTCATTCGAGTTTCTATTACCTATTTAGGCAGTAATTAACAAAGTATCTACAGTAAATACTGTTTGCAAGTAAACATTACTGTACCAGAATATGTTCTGCTAATTTTCTCATAAATATACACAGCCATAAAACAAAAGATCAACAGAAGACCAGGCTGGATTGATAGTTATAGTGTGTGGAGAGGAGTTGGACATAGCTTTAGGTGTTGTAGATGAGAGTGGACGGGAATATAACTGAATCTGTATTGGACTATGAAAAAACCTGAAAGAAAGCGTACTGCAGAATCATGTCCTTGGAATGCAAAACTCTAGATGAGATTTTTTATAAAACTTGGCTATAAACTAACCAAACATTATTTTAGACTTTAGGAGATTCAGCTGTTGCCTAAAGATGTGCCCTATTTTGGCAATAGGCAATATTTAGCGGTAGCCTCATCCTCTATCCTCTTAAAGAAATGTGGAGTTGCCTTTCTCCTGCAGTGTAATCTCCCAGTCAAAATTTTGAGCTTTATCTTTGATGATCTTTTTAGGTTTTACTATTTATAACTTGAACTTGTTGGGAGGAAACTTATGCTCAGTTTCCAGCATGAATTTTCCTTCTTTTCTTCCATATCTAACACATTTTTTAAATTGTGTTGGTTAAACTGATTATGGATATTGATACAATTGCATATATGACCTTTGTTTAAGAAATGCTCTTATTCAGTGTATCCCTCATTCCACGCAATCCTTCTGCATATTTGTGTCTGACCTAAATTTAGTCAACTCTTTTGAATTGCTGAACCCTTCTGCAAAGAAGTTTTCCTTTTGCTCAGGCAGATGCCATTTCCATTCCAGAACTGATTATATTTTAATCTTGCATTAACTTGTGCCATCTCTTTCAAATGCCTGGCTTAGATCAACTTCACACTCCAACCATAAGTCTGTTCTGCCCCAGATTTATTTCTCGACAGCATCATCCTTTGCAGCTTGCTGGTGGTTTAACTTATTACTACTTTGTGATTAGATACACTGTCAAAAGTTATAAGGCACATCAATACAAACTTTGGCTTTGTAGAATACCCTGTGTAGGTCTGGAGAGCAGTTAAAGGAGTAATTTGTGATTTTTCTGCTAGCTATGCTTTTTGGATTCTTACATTCTTGCAGACAAAACAATTCTGACTTCTGAATCTTAGCTCACTGCTTCTGAAACACCTCACATGTTTAACCCTGATCACAAGTCTTTAATTTCTAATGTAAAAGCAGAAATAAACTCTATTTTCTTACAAAACGCAGAATTTGACGCAAGCTAGATATTACATTGTCAGAGCCAGACCAAGTAAATTACTAGCTGTTATCTATCTCTCTCTCTCTCTTTATATATATATATATATTGTCACAATTAACAGACGCAAGAGTCATAAAAACGTTTGGGGCAGCCACCCGTATAATATTTCCTGCCTGCAAAAGGGTAAATTTACACACTGATGTGCTCAGTACAGAGTCCAAACCAGAACTGATGAGTTAGGGTAAATATGGCAGTTTTAAAGGCCAGTAAAGGAAGTGAGGTCATTCAGGGCAGAAGCAGAAGGGTCCTCATCCAGAAAGTGACATCATCAGAAGGGCCGGAACTGGAAAGCTCTTCATTCATAGGTTCCACACTGAAAGTGACGTCCTCAGAGGGGTCAGAACCGGAAGTGACGTCGTCAGGATCATGCAGGATTTCCCGTGAACGGTCTGCAAGAAAGTGAGAAAAAGTGGTGTGGAATTACTCTAATTTAGACCCTTCAGCTGCCTCCTATGCGCACATGTGTGACAATATAAAATCCAACATCTGTCTGTATGTATGTCTGTCCGCTTTTCACCAGGGAACTACTTAACAGATTTAGATTGGGTTTTTTTCTATAATTTGCTTACATATTCGGGTTGATTTCGCAACTTCTCTCATTGCGCTAAATATCATAGTTCATATCATAGTACCGATTTATTTGTGCAAAGCCCAGAGAGTGGCTGCATGCCAAGGTGAGGGGAGTTGTACCATCGTAACTCACGCACAACCCTCCATTCGAGTTGCTCTACCTCTCGCCATGTGCTGGAGCGTACCTTGCCTCCGCTTAGCTAAAGATACCTCTTTGTTCAACAGATATTATCATCTACAGATTGTTAAGGATTAATGTTTGATGTTTTTTGAGAGAGAGATCTTAGCTACATGTGTTTTGGAGGGTAGCTACTGATTGCCAGAGATATCACAGCCACGTGCTTTTCTCCCCATGTGGGGACGCTGTCCCATCAGAGCTGAACACGATCAGATACAGTACCAACGTTTGACATTCAAGCGTACCTACCTTCCACTTGGCTACAATTACTTTTTTTTTTTATTTATTTCAAAAGTTTTTCCTGTTTCACTACTACGTTATCGGAACTGTGGGTGACAGCTAGTACTGCATAAGTGTGAAGAGTCTGCTTCTTTTAGCTCTATCCGGAATACTGCTGGGTTGCTTAATAATAATCCAATTGAAAACAATTGAATGAATGATTCTGTTGATTCTGCTGTGATCAATCTTTTGCTAAAAGAAGGAAAAGAGCCAATGGATTACCTGAGCCAATGGCTGATCTCTTTGATGAACCATAATCCAAAATTGCTTGCTAGACTCTTGGCACCCCAGCTTCCGTTTGTAATTTCCAAGTTATTTCTCCTCGACCAGACTGCTTTTATTCATTCACACTAGGAAACAGACCCTTATATGAGACCCTTTCTCCATATTATTAATACAGTACCCAACCTCCACCAGATATCAGCTTTGTTCACTTTCATTCACTGAAAAGGCACTCAACCAAACAAACCTGGTCTTTCCTGTGGCAAGTCATCTATTGCATTGTTCTGGGTAGGCCTAAATCATTAAACTTAAGAAATTTTACACATCTCCCTCCACTATTATTCTCACTGACTCTGCTATGTGAAAACTATTTCAAATTTTGAAAAGAGCCAAGCAGGGAAGGCCACTTTTCCTTCTTCTCTTAAATCTCTCTCTCAAGTCTTTAGCTATTGCTATTCATAAATTAAACTTAATCTACCCTGTAATCTTGCATGGCACCTCCCACAAAGCTGTGATTTGTGCCAATAATATTTAGCTTTTTCTCGGTGATTACCTTCTCAGATCTCTTATATGTCCTTAACCTTTTTGAGTCTTATGAGTTTGGTTACAAAATCAGCTGGTTCAAGTCAGTTCTTCTTTCACTTAATTGGTGCAGTTAACATCCACATTCCACCTTACAAGTCCTACTTTTAAAGTCTATTAAATACATAGGTATTGAAATTTCCTCTTCTCTCCATGAAATCACTTCATTCAATTTTAAAAACATCTTCAATAATGCCAGAGTGTCTCTCCTCCCAGTTCTCTTTGCACCCCTGTGTCATGAAAATGGTAATTTTGAAGTGCCTTTTATTTTACATATAAAAAGGATATTTAGAACAGAAATGTTTATTTACATTTGACATATTCTTTGACAAGCAATGAAATCTTTTTTGACAGCATTAGGCTCAAGGCAAGAACTGACCCTGGCAAGGGAGCTGGTCCATTGTAAGGGCCACTAATGTAAAATACAATTTTAGGATATGAAAGGAAACTTAGAATAACCAGAGGAAAACTCATTCAGACACACTGATAATGTGCAAACTCAACAAACATACTGAGAATGGTGATGGTGATCAAGCCCGGGGAGCTTTTTAATGACTACCTTTTCATTAGCATATATATTTGTTTGCTTATGGAGAATTTTTCAGGTGAAAGGTATTTTGTTTTGTCTAAATGCAATAATTTAACTATTTAAGTATTTAAATTCATTAGGTTTTGGGAGAAATTCCATCCAATGTGCAGGTTGTCAGAGGTGGGTACATAAAAGATGCAGTGGTGTGAACTATATACTGCAGGTAGTGGCTACAAACTTTGTAGAAAGTGTGTGAGAGCCACAAAGGATGCTGATGTAGTAAGTTTAAAGATGAACAGTCATTCTTTTCTATCTTTTAATAGTGAAAATAAAAGTTTTCATGCAGCCATTTTATATTTAAATTATCAGAGAACAGAAGATGGATGATGTCACTGTACTGAACTGGTTGAAAAAATTAAAATCTCAAGAATTTAGCGTATTAAAAATCACTTGGTAAATGCTTCATCAAACAATGCATTAAAACTGTAACTTAATAATATAAAGTATACATACAAGTAGCAGATGAAAGTATAAATTATAAGTCATATCATAACAGAGAAAAACATTCCAAATCATTCATTGTTATCAATGGCTGTATAGCTTCTAAATAATGCACAAGGTACTCCATAAAAAGCAGCCTCCAAAACAACACTACTGACCTTTGCACAATGCGTGCAGCAAATCCCCAATTTCATGTACTATGCATTCAAATGAACAAAATACACCAGCCAAAGGTAAAGGATTCCTTGGTCTACCTCTAAAATATGAACTAATGCAAACATTCTATACTGTCAGCTTAATGGAAATGTAATCCTGATCCCTTTGTACAAAGTGCATCAAAGAGATTTTGGCATTGTATCATTTTACAGCTGCCACCAGAGATGTTTCTGTGTCTGTGTCACTTAAAGGGAACACCCTGTTGTCCTTCCTCGAACTGAATCCTCCCTTCCACTTTGGTAATTTAGAACAGTAGACTCTCCTTGACATTAGTTTCAGGTCACATGCTAGGTCTGTAGTCTTGGAATTTTGCAGCATTCTCTCCCACGATTACATTAGAACAAAATGCAGAATTTATGTTTTTGCCAAAGTTACATTTAATAAAAATTTGAGTAATGTCTGTTTTTTTGTTATTTTTGATTTTAAGGTGTGGAGTCAGATTAAGAATTAGACATTTGTAATAGCTATGCAGGTGATTTTTTTCTGATAGAGTGATGTATTTTTCAGTTCACTTTAGTAAATGTAGCCACATAGCTCAGTTTATCTTCTTCATCTAATTTGTTTTATCTAGACACTTTATCTAGATTTGTTTGCCGGAATGCAGAACATTCAGTTTTAGTTTCATGTTTGTGCTCTTCTATTGTTACTTTGAGAACTCCTTCTAGAAACACTTTTACTTAACTCTTGTAGTAATGAAAAGTTTTTTTTTTAATTACATATTTATAATCTTTTTATCCATCCATCTTCTGAATCAGTTTAACCTGCTCACCTACGATCCTCCAAGTGTGAGTACCCTGTTTTTATTAAAAATCTGCATGCAACCACAGACTCTAACATGCTTCACCATATAGCCATATAATAAAAAAAATGTCATTGTGACAGAATGCAAATATATTCATAAGGTCTTCAAAAATGCATTATACATCAAATTTGACTTCAAAATCATAATCCCTGAGTTTCAGAACCCCAGAAAATCTCATATAAAGTCAGAATCCATTTAGGACAAAGCACAAAAAAATCATGAATAATACCTATTAAAACAATAAAGAGGCCTATGAATAATTCTTTGTTAAGAACTGTATATTCTTTCTTAAAATTTATTAAATTTCATATCCTTTGACCTGCTTATATAAGATATTAAAACACACTCTTTCACAACCATAGTGATAATTATTCCACTGAATAAAATTATCTCTAAATACTTCTTAACTGTGTCTAACTTGATCCTCCCCATACCTATATAATTACAGCTTAAAGCAAGAACATTCAGACTGGAACTCCAAAAGCAGAATTTGTGGATATTGTACAAAACTCTTAAGAAATTCTTATTTATAGAGAAAAACATGGATTTATTGACAAATAATTAAAATATTATTTAATAAATATCTTTATTTGTAAAATTGATAATGTTAAATAAGATTGCAAAGCAATCATAGTACAGTATTGCATTTTTAAGCCCTGGTTTTTCTTGTCTATACTGCCTTAGTAATTTTTGCTTTATATCAGGAAATTAAATGATACCTTGAATTACTAAAATGAAATCTACTACCTGTTTTTTAGATCCATTCCCAAAAAACAATTAAAAGCTCACGTGCTGTTCTTATAGTGCCCATTTTTAACATTAACATTAGATCATTACTGATTGGCACAGTTCTTAATGCAGAAAAAGTCTCAGTTTTTATCAGACAACTGGAAAAATCACAAGTAGACCTACATTTATTTAATAATTATAAACCTATTTCAGATTGTTGTCTAACAATGATGAAATGCTTACAGAAAAATTATCTCTTTCTGGATGATTATCTCTCCATTAATATAAGCAAAATTAAAGAGCTACTCAGAGAGTTTAGAAAACAGGAGGATGGCCTCCCTCCTATCCAATATTAAAAAATACTTTGTTCAGGACATATAACACACCTTGCTTTAGGCTATGTCTATACTACTACTGTATGCTTTTCTTTAAAATCGCAGACATTAGTCTCCATTATTACCTTTTTCTACACTATCCCAGCAATTTAAACTACAAAAACTTGAGCTTTTGAAAACAGTCTCCAGAATCATATATGTTTGACTGAAAACACCAGCTCAGTGTTGCTGTATATAAAGGTGAAAACAGATTGCTTGAAAAACAGAAACTTTTAAGAAGGACACTTCCTCTTCCTGTTTCTGGCAATGCTTACGTGCCCAGTGTAGGTTAAATTTTATGTCATGTATATTTTCAGGTTGTTTTAGTTTGATTTGAGGTATTTTCGTAAATATGTGACATTGCTAGTGCTGATGGAGATCGTTTTTATTTAAAAACACAATGACAATGTAGCAATGTAGACATAGCATTAGAAAGGCAAACTGTATTATTAAAGATCTGTCACTTTTCTCCCTCCTATCTTCTGACAGACAGCATAGCACCAAAAGTTGATTTAGCAAACTTCTGTGTTTTGAATTAAATGTACAGGGTGAGCCAAAATCAAGGTATCATATTTCTCAAGGTCATTGAGCGAGGTAGAGGCAGCCAAGTGGGGTTGGGGGGGGGGGGTGATAGGCGATCCCTTGTAGTTTTCAGTCAGCAACATGCCTTGGTCTGGTGCGCACTGTGCTTTTGCTGTTGAGGGATCTTCACAGACAATGAATCCATCATCACTACGCAACTCGCCTTCTGAACGCACTTCAGCATTCCTCCCTTATGTTGACGTCCCCAATTTGGATATCAATTCTTCAGTGGGTGGCTAAATTTAGACAGATGGGTACAACATTGAACAGAAAATTTCCAGGCCATCCTTGGACTGTACAAATGACTGAAAACATCCAAGCTACAAGGGCATCAATTTTGCAGTCTCGTAGATGTTTGTTGCGCAAACATGCTTCTGCCTTAGGCATTAGAGGAGGATTCTCTATCCATACAAAATAATGGTAGTGCAGGAATTCAGAGAGAGACTGGGAGAGCCATAGAGAGTTGTGCGTGAACATTCTGTAAACCGTTCATCGAGATGCCATTGTCATGTGCCGCGACAAAGCACATTTATATTTGAATGGTTGCGTAAATAAGCAAAACATTTGCTATTGGGCTGAAATCAACCCTCGTGAACTTAATCAGAGACCCCTGCACAGTGAGTGTGTTACAGTTTGGTGCGCCACTGCAGTATTTGGCATTGTAGGCCCTTACTTTTTGAGGATGGGGGAGCAACAGTCATCTTCACTTCAAAACATTACATTGAAACACTAGAAAACTTTTTGTAGGCCCAATTGGAAGAAATGGATGTGGTGGATGCCTGGTTTCAACAGGATGGAGCAACAGCTCATTGGGAGGAGATCCATGCAAGTTTTGTGGGAGAAGTTTCCGGGGAAGCTGATCTTCAAATTGGGTGACCTTCACATTCACCTGATCTCACTCTGTGTGATTTCTTCTTGCGGGGCTATCTCAAGTCGATGGTATACACACGGCGACATCAAAACCTTGAAGCCTTCAAGGATGCTATTCACCATGAAATCGCCGCTATTCCCCTTGAAATGAACAAATGAGTCATGTGAGCGTTCAGAAATCGTCTCAAAGAGTGCATCACTAATGATGGCCACCACCTTGAAGACATCATTTTTAAAACCTAGTGGAAAAAATCTATTTTGTATACCCTTTCTTGTGTCGTAATGAAATTTATTTTTATCTTGTAGCATTTTTGTAGAATAAAATTTTAAAATGTGGTACTTCTTTTTAGCTAACCCTGTAGAATTGTAAGTGAATGATTCAAACAGCCTGACCATAATGAACTACAACAGTGAATTCTGCTTGAGAAAAATAAACAATCTAACTTCTCCTGAACCTGTAGTTTAGTAAACCACATTTGTTTTCAAAATTTTCTTAGCTGAAGATATTGGGATTTAGAAGGTACAAAAATGTGACAGTTAAAGATTATATCCTTATTAGAGATAACACACATATGTCAGATGAATTTAGTTAAAACAAAATTTCAAGGGTTGTGATTCAAAAATATATAGAGCTTAGCTTTGAATATCTTTGTTCAGAGAGTTGGACCTTTATGTAAAGTCATTTTTCATATATGAATAGTATATGTCTTTTTAATGACATCTATAAATTCTGAAGAAAGATATAGGCTCTGTATAGCGGATTGTAAATACAGTCTTTAGTATTTAGTGACTCTCTTACCAGATCGTGTTTTTGCCTCACTCAGCAATGTCATGTGCTGTGGTGTATGTAAACATCATTCAATGAACCATACATACACTAACCAAAATTCTTTACCATCATTTCAAAACTGTCAAAACAAGCAAGTCAGCATAGTTTGATGGATTTAAGTTTATATTTTAAAAATTTTAATCAATTATATATTCAAGGTCTTACACATATGCTGGATTTCAACTTTTCTTGTATGTATAATTAATATGTGGCATTTCTGAATATCCACTATACTAAATTGCTTTAAAACAAGTAAATCAAAATATGCTCATACTTGGCATATTAAAACCTTACATCACTCTTTGTCTAAGTTGCTGCTGTCTAAACTTTATTGTGCTATGTTAATATTACATAATTTACTTGTGTTTTATCCTAAACAATCTCTTGTATTAGATGAGCCTCATAAGATATATAAAACAGCAATTAAGGAACTACCCTATAATAAAACAAGAAAGCAGGAAAATATCTACATCCTGTAAAGTACAACCTTGATTTAAAAAATGACACTGTATTGATACAGTAAGCACAGACTGTTATTTGCATCTTACATCACAGGATGCAGCTGGCTCAGGAGACTGAATGGACACCTTTGTTCTTCTTCAAGGAAGTTGCATAAACACAAATTTATCTTTACTACAATGTAAAAAAACTCATAAACTCTGTAAACTCATAAACTCTGTTACTTAGCGATACATGATAAAGGGCGCCGTCTTCTTTGTCTAGTGGTTCTGTCATTAAAGTTAAGAAAAAATCAAAACTATTCACTCAATGCAAACAGCAGTTTGATTCTAAAAATACATAAAACCATAGTCATATTTCTGCCAAGCAAATACAGGTAAGGTTAATAAGATGTATACAGTATGTTATACAGTAACATACACTGGCATAGCACAAAACCTGTGTCCCTCTCCCAAACATGTACAATAGAACTTCAATTTAACATTCCCACATGTAGTAGTTTCACACATTTAACCTTTATTTGGATGCGTTTGTTGAGCAGCCATCGTCTAAAGAAGCGTCAGTCTTTTAAGGATACATTCCCACTGTAGCTAAAACTGACTCAGTTCTGATTTTCAACAAATTATCTTTTTTTTTTAAGTTGTTCAAATTAATTAATTTTTAGACTGATTCAATTCTTATATGAGCAAAAATGTATACCCTGAATCTGCCTTGCTTGTGCAAAATGAATAAAACACAATTTTGCCAGACAGATGCAAACTAATAGACATATGCTGGTTGCTGCGCTACTTCACATTATTTCAGTGTGGGATGTCTGTGAAGTAGTAAGCTTGTGCTGACAGGGAAGAGAAATAGGAAGTGAAAGATAATAACTGTTGGTTTGAGTGCATTTATCAAGTTAGGAGCACTGTGTGTACAGTAGAAACAACTGGGTCAAAGGGCAGGAGATGGGACTGGTGAGAGCCTAACGGAGAGAGTTTGGATTCAAAATAGTTGTTACAAGAGGAGTGTAAATCCTTTCTGAAGTGTTTTGATTCTGTATTGCTAATAACATTTCTCCAAAGCCATCAAATCTGTGTCATATAAATGTGCTGCAGTGTGAATGTAACCTTTTTTTGGTTTCAAAAATCAAATGCAAGGCTGTTTGCTGTCCACTGCAATCCGGCTTCAAGCTCCAGTGATTTAAGAATGGTACAGTTCAAAACATGGTGGTGCTCTTGAAGAAGCATAACAATCTGAAACTGCAAAAATGACAATAATAATTTGAACTTTTAAATCAGGGCACTATTAACCATAAAAATGATTCCAGTGAAAATATATATTAGAAAAAAAATTACAAAAAGGCCACATGGGTGGCTCACCAGCAACTCCACTAAACTATTCAAAAAAGCATTTTTTCACAGACCAAATTAAATTAAACCCATGCTGTGCATTGCCAATTTGTTGCAATTTAGGCAAAAACTTTTGTGGCATTAACGTACTAATAATAAAATGTTCTGAGACCTCAATGTTATATTTACTAGTTTCTATTCAATACTGCATATTATTATCTCTACCTTGGTGTGGGACTGTTAAGTTACTTGGCATATCTTACACAGTGGTCATAGGAAATGGTAAGCAGCCTCTTTGTTAATTTTTACAGGGACTTCCAATGTATCAGAACTATGCACTGATCTTGGATTCACCATACCGGCACCTTTTCATAATGTACCAACACCTCATCAGAAATCTTCCTGTACTTCGATTGACTGTCACTGCATTGTGACAATCTACCTTCTACTGTACTGGCACCTTTTCTTAGAGTACCACCGAGTAATGGCACCGCTTCATGAATCTTCACTTGGGGACCAAATATTTGATCAACTGTCCCTGTATCACTATAAAAAAAGCACCACCAGTAATACAGTTCCTTTACATGAACTAATGAGAAAAGAATGGCAAGGAGAACACAAGTTCGCATCAAGCTCTGTTCTCCTGATGTACAGTAATCTGCTTTGTTGATGACAGTGGTAGCAACACGACTGACAGTGATGTCCGCTATGCCAGTGATAACATAATATGTATACGTTTTCCTAAATATTAATGTACACTGTTTGGATATGAACAGTGACATGTCTTCTGTGACTTCTAGACCCTTTACTATAAGGAGTACTTTAAAATATCTCGATGCATGCTCAATAATCCAGGTAAGGAAATCCTAGAAATTTGATTCTGTTCATCTGGACAAAGTTTTTAAGTGGGAGAAATATTTCGAGACTTATCCAAGTCTCTTCCTCAGTCTCAATTGACTGCAGGTTTCCCCAACCTTATAAACAGTACCTTTGCTTAATCACAGAGACTAGAACCATTGACAAAGGGCCAGTTGATCAGTGATATGCAAATTGTCCACTGATTAGTAGACGTGTGAACCATTCATAGAGGGTTGAGGAATGGCTGCAATCACAGCATTGTAAGATGGCGACAGATGTACCCTTAGGCCCCCTCCTCTGTTCAGAGATGGTCGTTCCTTTTTCACGTAAATACTTTACGGGAGTACTTTAAAATCCTAGCCAAATAAATGTACAAATATAATATTTTCACTTCCTGCACACAATACTTTGTTTACATTATATTTCATCTGCTACATATTTTCCCAAATGTCACTTCTGTCCAAATCTGTCTGCAGTAATTCTACTTACTGTAGAGTAGCTGCTATTCCACCTAGGCTGGTGTAGTTTAACCAGCATTTAAATTAATGAAAAACAGTAGCGACAGAACTGATTTCTGAGTACTGATCAGCTAATTCAGAAAACATTTTTCTCACCACCTTATTTGCCTTCTGTATTAGAGTCAATTTTCCACCATTCTACACAGGGCACCTTATACTATTTATTTAGTTTGATCACTATTCCCTCTTGTGATACCTTGTCATAAGCTTTTTCAAAATTAAGATAAATTATATTATAAGTTTTCTTCTGATCAAATGCTTTTGCTGTTTCCACATAGAGGTGTAACATATTCTTCTAAAACTTTGACTAATCACTAATACAACTGTACTTGACATTTGTTGCTCATATTTACTGTTCTTTAAAATTTCTTCCATTAATTTACCCATGAGACACATTAAGTGTACTAGCTGATTGTTCCCAGGTTTGCTTCTGTCATTTTTTTATATAATGAAACTACATTTGCTACCTTCCAGTCACACTTAAGAAATTTTCCCAGTGTGGAGTAATTTCTGAAAAATATTGATTACATATGTATATAAACCCTTAATGCATAAATCCTTTAGCACATGTTATCCAGTCTTGGCAATTTCTATGATTTTAATCTGTTCAATCCTTCTACCTCTTATTTTCAATTCACTGACTACCTCCTTAATAGCCTCCTTTATTTGAGTTATTTTTACGCTTTGCATTTAAGTCACGACTTATGAAAGGGTCATGGAAATCTTTACCTGAGCTTACTCTATATGGTAGAGAAAATATAGACTTTTTACACATGAATATTTCAGAAAAGAATCAATTTTGGAGATTTGCTATTTAAGTTTTGTCCTTACTTTCTTAATATTTTTCCCCTCCATCTTGACGGTTCTTTTAATATCAAAATATTTGCATTTTCAGCAATATAGCTGGGCTTTAATACTTCAAAAAATATTTTTAACCATTGCTTCTCATAATTCTGTTAATGCTGCAGTTGACATAAAACTGCTTCAAAACTGACACAATTCTGATTTAATCTCTCAGTAAATATCGTCATATGAACACCCGTAAATCTGTTTCCCTTAGCTGCTGAGTCCAATTGTAAAGTCACAGACAGATATGACCAAACTCTACAAGGTTTACCACAAAACATGTAAAAATATTGCATTCACTTCGATAGATATTAATTTGCTCAACGCAATATTCTTTCTAAAAGATGTCATAAAAAGCATAATCTTCACTTTGATAGGTCTCAGAGGTAATATTTTAATACTGGTGAAAATTAAACCAGACATGAAATTCTGGATGCATGGCTCCTTATGTGACTCTGTGGACCTGCTATATAATTTTGAATGAGGCTATGTGGAAGTGAAGCACATATACAGACAGCTTTTAGCTTTTGTAGTGCTCTCTAACTTCAGAAGTAAATCAAAGCAAAGGGATAAATAAAAAACTCTTCTTAAACCTTAGCTTCTTGATGGAACAGTATTCATAGTTTCAAGAAGGGAAAAGAAGATGGGATGAAATTAAAGAGACAAGAAAAGTGGACATACTGTCCCAGGACAGTTAAAAGCAGATGTGACCTACTAATACTACTGTTTAACAACCAAGCATAACTTGGCAGATTTTTGGTATCCTGGAATAATATCTATTTGAAAATCTTGTCATTTAATCTTAAAGACTGGAATTGCAAAATATATGGCTCTAATCTGAGTTAAAATGAAACATAAATTGAACTGTATAAATCTTGGATATTGTACAGTAGAAAAAATATGTATGTTAATTAAATACATCTGTCTGAATAATTGTAAATAGCAGATCTGACATGTATTAAGGTAGGGTGTGGAATTCCTTTCTAATATTTCTTAAAACATTTTGTATAATCAGGTGTAGTGGTCACCACTACTGTCTCACAGTTTCATTGACATAGATAGCCAGGGCCAACTTTAGACCAATTGAACCTATTTGACCCAATGTGGCCTTCACATCCACAGGGGTCCCCACGCTAGATATATACCCTCTAGCTCTGAAAAATAAAGAACACTCTGCGGGAGATGTTAGGGGTGGGGTGGAGGCTGAGAGCAAAAAGTATAATTATGTAACAGAATTCCAGTGCTCTCCCATCTGTTGAAAATGTAAATTACGAAACTCTTTTGGTCATTGTTAACAAGAACTCTTTCAATGTGTGCTGCCCCCAACCTCATTTACAATGTTATCCTTCTTCTCTTCCACCTTTAAAATCTGGAACCCCCTACTTCCTATTGTTATCTCCATCAGAGGTCTATCAACACTTACAGGGACTCTGCTGAATGAGTTTCTTTTATTTCTGTTTTTCATTTATCAGTTTTATTACTTGTTTCTTTATTGCTTAATGTTTTATTCTATGTTTTTAACAGTTTAGAACTATTGTTAAGTTGTCCATCCATCCATTATCCAACCCGCTATATCCTAACTACAGGGTCACGGGAGTCTGCCGGAGCCAATCCCAGCCAACTCAGGGTGCAAGGCAGGAAACAAACCCCGGGGGCACACCGCAGGGCACATACACACACATACATACCCACACACAAGCACACACTAGGGACAATTTAGAATCGCCAATGCACTTAACCTGCATGTCTTTGGACTGTGGGAGGAAACCGGAGTACCCGGAGGAAACCCACGCAGACTCGGGGAGAACATGCAAACTCCACGCAGGGATGACCCAGGAAGTGAACCCAGGTCTCCTAACTGTGAGGCAGCAGCGCTACAACTGCGCCACTCTGGATGAATAGTAACTTTCTCAGACTAAATAAGGAAAAAACAGAAATCTTAGTGATAGGCAAACATGGATATAGCAAGGATATTAGAAATAAATCTTACCCCTGAGAACATGCAAATTCCACACAGGAAGGACCCGGGAAGCAAACCAGGTATCAAGGAGAGAAGTATGTACAGATTAGACCTAACACAGGGTCATGGGGTTCTGTTGGAGCCAAAGGCAGGAACAAATCCCGGGCAGGGCACCAGCCCACTGCAGGACACACACACCAAGCACACACTAGCGACGATTTTTAGAATTGCCAGTCCACCTAACCTGCAAGTCTTTGGACTGTGGGAGGAAACCCATGCAGACATGGGGAGAACATGCAAACTCCATGCAGGGAGGACCCGGGAAGTGAACCCAGGTCTCCTAACTGCGAGGCAGCAGTGCTACCACTGCGCCACTGTGCCACCCTGTTGTTAAGTTGTTTTGTTTTTAATGCAACATAACAGCACATATTTCTGAAACCTATTTTGAAATAATCTCAAGTGCTGAAGGCTCCACTACAATGGGCCTTGCAATTACAAACAGCAGCACTGTAAATATGTTTGTGAGACCCAATTACTGTCTGGACAGCCATTGAATGTTCACCCCATTTTATTGTTCACCTTAGTATGACTAATTGCTCCTTGGACTTTAATCCCATACTGGTCTGTTCTTGAGCCCAATGCCACCAGGGTGGGTTTCAATTTCCTGCAGCCCTATGATGGAGACAACAAGATCACAAAATAATTTGTTTTTTGTGGATAGGGCACTGGAGTTTAAACAAAAAGACTCAGTTTTGGCACTAAGCAAGTTACATAACCAGTCTCGGCAGAAACAAAAAAACAGACTTAACAGAAAAGAAAATAATGCACTTCATAGGTTGCACCAATACAAATAAAATGTGTACATTAAAAAAAAAATGGAAACTAACCAGACAATTTATATAGGCACAAAGAACTATCCGGCTCAGCAAGGATCAAGTCCTTAGTGTGTTTAATTTCTTAATGATGAAGTAAGAATTTCAATGATATCAATCTTCAGAAAACATGTTTGTAAAAGTTTCTCTAGCTTTGCCTCCAGTTTACCAAGGTGGCCGGCTAAAATTGTTTCCAGCTATAATATTGTAATATAGTTCAAATACTCCTTACATAAAAGGAAAAAAAATAGAGGTGAAGGTTAATTGCACATTGAAAAATAAATGGCAGAAACTCAGTATTTTGGCTGTTGATGTTGGAAATGAGGAATTAGGTTCCCAGTGGATTTTGAATCAGCTTTGTATTGTTCTTTGAGTTACATTCCTTACTTACTGCATCTACTCTGCAAGGACAAAAATGCCTGTTTTGCTTCTTATGGAATACAAAACAAACTCACAAAATGTGTACAGTATGTTCTATTTACTGGAAAGTGGAAGTTTTCAGCAGTTGGAAATTGAAATCGCTAGGGACATTTGAAGTAGTTTGCACTTATGAAACATATTTTTTTATAGTGCCCTGTAATTATAATAACTTTATCAGACCATTTTCTTGCAAGAAACAAATTAACATTTATTGTTTAATAAGATAAACGGTCTGTTTCATTTATTATTGTGTACGTTTCCATTGTCAATATATACATCAAGAAAAACACCTAGGCTTTAAACTTAAAGGGCAGGGACTTGTAATAGATTTCGGGAACGGCATCCATTACTGAAACACTTTTGATGAGTTTTCTATGACAATATAAATGACAAATTATACATAAACAAAATGAGATAGCATTTCCAAAATGAAACTTGTGTTGCACGTTAAAAAAGTGCCCACGGCAGCCTATGACCTTTCACTTTTTGATCTCCAGGGATGTTTTTCAATCAGTGCAATCAGATTTTAAATAGCGTTGCATTTCCTTAGTGACATGTTCAATTTACTTCATTCTTCACTGTGCATTATTCTAATAGTATTAGCATAAATAGTTATGTTTTGGATTTAAAAACTCTAGTATCATGAGCAGTTCATAAAATACTTCTAAATGTAGTCACACAAGGAAATAGCAAAACTAAAATAATGGTGTTTGTCAAAAGAGTGTAACATTTCAACTGGAAAACATTTATTTGTAGCCGTTCATAAACTTATTGTGTGTTTCTCATTTTGGTTCTTTGGCATCCCTGTATGACGCCAACTGAATACAGACAAGCCTTTATTGTAATTGGGCGTGCACTGAACTAAAAGCAATAGAGAAGGATACAAAATAAATCTAAATCTTTATGATCTGTCTACATCTGACTAAATAAATAAATACAGAAGGTGTTCCTAATGTCAGTGGGAAGCTTTACTTCAGGAGCATTAGTGGTCTTTCATGTCCTTCCTGGAGGTCATTTAGTGTGTTCAGGGCCAGTGCTTACTCCACATGGCCTGTGGTCAAAATGTGGTGCTTCAGTCACATTTTATACATAACTCCAGAATTTACCTTTGGGTCTAATCTGTACATACTTCTCTCTTTGATACCTGGTTTAATATTTCTAGGTTCCGCCTGTAGCCTTCTACAACCATAACCCACAAAGCCTGTATATTGTTTTTGTTAGGACTCATTTTATTCATGAAGTCATATATGATATTCTTGCTCAGTTTTCTTTTTTTTAAATTTCAACCTAAACTTCTAGGTATCTTGTGATACTAAACCCGTCTTTTAGCTTTATGTTTGGCTTGCATTAGCTACAGCCTGTAAAGGTTAACCTCTCTTTTCTCTTTGTCAAACATTTAGCATTTCAGAAATGAATATAACCATACAGCTTCCCTACTTAAATAAATGAATGGCAAGTGGATGTGAAGTGTTTCAACTACTAACATCACATTCAAACCTTTACTCCCTCTTCCTATTCAAGCCGCTTTTACAAGGTAGTTTGGTAACAATTTGTACTGCAGATGATGACCACTGAAATGTACATATATACAATAGACATTAATACTTTCCTCAGTGTGAAGTTCCCATGCTACAAACTTTTCCACTGCCTCTGAAATGCCATAATGGAGTATGCATTTTGAATACTATAAAATGAAAAAGGAAATGCCTCAAGGATACATTTAGGGAATCTAGATACTGCCATACAAATGGTTTTAATTAATCTGTCTTTTTGAAGATGATGATAGATCAAGCTGTTTTGATTGGTCAAAAGAAAAAGGCTGACTGAGCTAAAAATGAGAGAAAAAAATCAATAATGCTCCTGAATTTTATCCATGGGCTTCTAATATACAGTGACCACTAGGGGGTGATTAGAACAAACAGAGAGAAATTACACCATCACGGCTTGGTTCTGTTCCAGACATACAGAAAACTCTTGTTTTAGTCATCTTTACCACAGATGTGTCCCTTTAACCCCTGTTCACAGAGTGAAGCTTCCTCTTCTCAATTGGTTAGACTATAAGGTGAATAATAAAGCGGTAATAAATACCTTATCATAAAGGCAGCTGGATGAGCAAGGGCTGCTCCCTGTTCAACAGAGCAGGGGGAAAAAAGTCTCTCATCAAAGTTCTGAACTAATAAGCCCTAGGCACACAGCATCTCTGCTGCAGACAATCACTCTTAAACTCTCCAGAAGTCTAAGCTGGCTCCTTTAATAATAATAATTCTTTGCATTTATATAGCGCTTTTCTCATTACTCAAAGCGCTCAGCAATTGCAGGTTAAGGGCCTTGCTGAAGGGCCCAACAGAGCAGAGTACCTTTTGGCATTTACGGGATTCGAACCGGCAACCTTCCGATTGCCAGGGCATATCCCTAGCTTCAGAGCCACCACTCCGTCCTTTGCTCCCACCATTCTGCCAGCATCTGCGCTGATGCACTTATGGCTTCTTCCTATAAAGAATGCAGAACCTGTAGGTTTTGAGATATTTTGAGCCTCTTGTATTTCCCTTGTATTAGTTCCTTCTGTTCTTCAATAAGTTATAACCAAAGAAGGAGGACAGCTTAACTATACATATCTATGTATATAGTAAAAAATACATGTAAGTACTACATTTCTATATTCCTGTGGACTTTTAAAAAAATATCACAAAAGATATGGGGGCAACCATTTTGAAACTATGGAAGCACCATGTTGCTGGGTGATCTATGCACATGCTGTGCAAAGTGTGATTTCATCTGTGTGATAAGTAGGATGCACACAATAAGAAATGTTCAAAATTTTAAACTGTAAAGGAATGACATTACAAGAGTAGCCCCCTCATCCAAACAAACATGTTAATAGCGAATAGGATTATGACTTCTGTTACATTTGATCCTTAAATCTGGTTTGCCGTTTGAATTTCATAACGACTTGATGATTTTTATTTATTGAGCATTGCTTACATGTCTGTTTTTTTTAAAATTCCCTAAAACAGTTACCTTAACTGATCTTTGCCACTTGCTTCTTTATAAGCACAATGCTACATTTTTTGACCTACTGTATGTGTTTAAATTTAAGGCAAAAATGTAAAAATCTCTCACTGAAATATCATCTAGACTGAAGAACAGAAAGAACAGAAAATTTTAAAACAGTCTTCTTTATCTCACCAAAGTAAATTCACATAATTCAGATACAGTGAAAACAACAACAGGAGCAGTTAGAATATTTAAGTAACATTGACAATAGTGTCATCATTATGAAGTAGCAACTTAAATAACAAAAGATATTTTAAAATAAATAAGAAAATAAAATACTGTATATTAAAATGTGAGGTCAGGAACACTTAAGATAGCTTTCAACAGAAACTGTGTGCTAATTTAAAAGTTGGTGATTCTTAGCTTTTTGACTGTTTTGGAACTCTTGTTTTCATTTAATGTAGCTTTTCTACCCCTTTTGTATAATTTGAAATTCAGTATTTTTTATGTTTTGTTTTGGTTTGTTTTAGCCTAGTTGTTACTGAGCCTTTGTTCTGTTGTTAATTATTTTATTTAATATCATAAATGTAATAATTAATGGAGCCCAAATTTTTAGATGGTTTCCCCGCTCACTTAAATGGAAGTCATAACAAGGATAGTATCAGGAATGGATTAATGACAGACAAAATCAATAAAGGAATTTGATTATCGGACTACACTTTCTATTTACAGGCTTCCGAGAACATATCCTGCCATTAATTAGTGCAAGTACAATGGCAGCCAACCGTGAATGGCAGTCTATAAACAGCCACACTCACATGTACTTATTCTAGGAAAATGAACCAGAAGGTCTAATTATCAGTGACCAATCAAATGCATCCTCTGTAGCAGTTTGGGATTGACCCATTGTTACTATTGTAAACATGTACTGTCAGTCAGTCAGTCATTTTGCAACCTGCTACAGTATATCCTAACACAGGGTCATGTACTATAACAGGTTCATTATTGATGCTGAACACTCATGCAGAATATATGAATTTCAAAGAGAGCTCCAATTGTCTTTTTAGGAATATTTAGGAGATGACAACAATTTCAATAATTTTGTGTGCTTTAATATTGTTATTTGACCATGTGTGCAGTATTGTGCTTGTTATGAAAGGAAAACGTCAGTAGAAGCATTAAGAAAAGCAATAGTCATTTTCATGCAAAAAAGCCTTCTTGTAGTGTTAGAAATAGCACCAGTGCCCATCTGCCTGTTTGTTTAAGTGATAAAACTCAAGCAAACAGGCACAACACATACTCTATAGTAATGCACATTTGCATTTCAAATCTTTCAATTCTTTCATTGCTAGGAGTAGAGTGTTGTGTACTTGCACTGCATTGGCATTTGAGATGGCATATATTTTATAGGCCAAAACAACTAAACAAAAATAAATAAACAAACAAACCAGGTGAAACACATCTATTGTAGGCGTAATCTGAACTCACAATGTGTGTGCCTCCTAATGCCTCACATCTGGTGGAAAGCTAATTGAAGTCATATTGATTAAATTCTTAGAAAAATGTACAAACTGTCTTATGTATTATTGAATTGGCATAACAGAAGTAGAAATCAGACAATAATACATTGTTTAAATCAAACTCAACTAAAAGCAGGATCTGGATGGAAGAAAAACCTACAGTCAGTTTGGCACAATGTGGACAATGTTGGATAGACTTAGTTTTTAAATCTTAATTTAGCAAAGAATATCTAGAAGGTATAGGAATGAGCATTACATAGTCTTTCAACCAATTTTCCTGTAATATTTGATATATTTTAATTCCTTGAATATTTAATAATAACAAAATTTCTCATATTTACCTAATAGCTTTTAGGGTATTTAAATCCAAGGTCAATCCTATATGATGTTTTTATGAATATACTACTTATGTTTCAGATACCAACAACTGTGAACTTCTGAAGGCAGACTTGTTTAATGTACTGTCCTGTTGAGTTTATGTGTCTATGCACCATTAGAAACACGGAATGCTTTGCTTCATGTTTTACTGTTAATCACCAATCACTGAAATAAAAATTAAACATGGACTAATTATACAATTAAGTGATCATATTTGTTAATCATTATATATCCTATAGTTAGTTAACTAAAGGCACCATTAGAGGAGGCTTTGAAAATATTGTCAATGCTTGCAACATTTATAACATTAAATAAATAAATTAATAAATACTGTAGCATAGTAGGGAAAACAATTGTTGAAATGTAATTTTGCATTACTTTACCATTTTGGTTGAGAAATGAGTAGTCAGAGTGCAGAATTAAGTTAGTATACTAGCCAGTTTTATGCATAGGCTTTTATTACATTGTTTGGATTCTTTTGTGTTTTTATTTTTGTTGCTGGATGAATTATATTAGATACAGTAGAATTGTTAAAGATCTGATTTTTCATTAAGTTATTTTCATGCATTGCATTTAAGTCATGACTTATTAAAGGGTCAAGGAAATCTTTATCTGAACTTAGAGTTAGAGAAGCATTTAATTCTGTTAGTCATCTCAACTAATCACACACAAGTCAGTTTAATAACACACATGAGAATGCCGACAGTGATTTTATATCTGTATATACTTATTATGAATTAAAGAGCCAAAGCAAAAAAAAATCTACATAAACAAAAAAGTACTCTCATTTTACTATACTATTCACTTATTAAAATATTGCATGTTGAAAAAATATTAAAATGGTAGAGGCAGGGAAGATAAATAAAAATGGAAAAATGGCGGGAGGATAAAGGAAGGAAAGAAACGTTCAGTGAGCTGCTGCAAGATCTTGTACAATTTTTGGATAACGACTTACCATATAAAATTCACTTGTTTCACTTTGCAGAAAACAAACATATTCTTTTTTAATCATTTCAGTCCTATTAAAACATGCCCTTCGCCTCTAGTAAGATTGTGGTGTTCTGTTTAATCACAGCCTTTCCGTCTAAACTTCTCCAAAAAAAGTTTAATTGCTCACAATATTCTGCAACTGAACAGAAGGTTTCACATCTTGGTTTGCACAGCTCATGGGACTATTTTAGTGGCAGAATATAGTCTCCCCAAGCAAAATACTCTTTCAGATATTGATTACATTTTAAGTCTCTGCTGGGATAAAGTTTAAAAACTTTCTTTACAGTAGTGACATTCTTGACAACCACAAGAAAATAATACACTCCTGTACTAGTCACCAGGGCCACTATGTAAGCATTACATTTTAAATGCTTCGTGTGCTGAAACAAACCAAAGTACAGATATAGGATGCTGTATATTCTAAAACTGATCACCTTTTCTCATCAGATAAAAGGTGCAAAACTTAAGGTTTGTTTTTATCTTTTGATTTCAGTGTAGCAATTTGCATGCTTTTAGATATCTTGAGCTGTTTATTTATTTATTTGGGCTCTCTGTAAAGGGTAGCATGGTAGCACAGTTTTTAAACTTTTAGTTACAGTTGTCTGAATTTGATCCATTAAGTTTGCGTGCTGTTACATTTAATGCAAAAATTAAAGCAAGACAGAAACTTTCTAATAAGACAAAATAAATACATACATACATACATACATACATACATACATACATACATACATACATACATACATACATACATACATACATACATACATAAAGTCATTTTAATGTGGAGGGAACAGAATTGCCAAGAGTCAGTTTATGTGTCTGGGTTCCAGTCTGCCAAGCCCTCTACCTTTGACTGCTGCCCAGATCACTTCGCACCCAGCCCCTAATCTTCCAGTGGGTGGTGTACCCACAGGAGTTCCTTTCCTGTTTGTGATTTTCATAGACAGGATATCAAAGAACACCTGGGGAGTGGAGGGTGTCATTCGGTGGTGTGCACATCGCCTGAAGTGGAGGAGTTTAGTGGTAAAGAAGCAGCTGAGCCAGAAGGCGAAGGTCTTGATTTATCAGTCAATTAAGGTCCCTACCCTCACCTATGGTCATGAGCTTTGGGTAATGACTGAAATAATGAGATTGCAAGTACAAGCAGTCGAAATGACTTTTCTCTGCTGGTCTGGTCTCTCTCATAGAGAGAGGGTGAGAAGTACAGACATCCACGAGAGGCTTGGAGAAGAGCCTTTGATCCTCCGCATTGAGAGGAAGCCAATTGAGCTGGCATATGATGCCCACTAGACATCTCCCTGTGGAGGTTTTACAGGAATAACCAGTTGGGAGATGACCCTGGGGAAGACAGCCAGGGAATGTCTTGGAATCCCACAGTATGAGTTGGTTAGTGTGGTTAGGGAAAGGAACATATACCTGTGACCCAGTCTTGGATAAAGGGGTGGAAAATAAACAAATGACTGAATAAATAAAGAGACAGATTTCAGTTCCTCAAGAGCCTGGAGAAACCCCTCTGCTGTGACAGGTTTAGTGTGTATGACTGCCTTACCTCAAAACTTCTCTATTCCTTTACCTGAAAAATCTAAAAAAACATTGTCAAAGCTAGTAGCACAATAAAAAGGAGGCAGATATCTTAAACAATGAAAAGATGTGTTTCTGTGTGACTTATTTGTATTAAGAGAAAAGTAGTAGTTATAATTCAGCAAACATTTAATTTCAAATGGAAAGTAAACATTTGAGAAACAGGAGCTCACCACTGATGATTCTTGAGAAAAATGTAAGAATCACTGCAAAAGGAGGATACTCTAATGAGTAACATTTGCTGTGGTTCTGCTAGGTACCCCTAGATGAGATGATTTTTGTAGTACCAATCTGTATACATTCAGCTGGTTGTCCATTTTTCCTTTGGCACATCATTCAAAACTTATGATTAAAAGTATTACAAACAAGCTCTTTGACATGGGAACTGCTAGTGTATCAGTGGAATAACATTCACACTTAAGCTTTGAATAAGAGCAAGTGAGATATTATCTTGGTCTGGCCTTGTTAGCTGCAGACCACACGAATACTGCTGTTACGGCTGGTGGGATAGTGCCACAGGTGATTGCCAGTTGTGATAAGAGGGCCTGTGCAAGTTCATTCTATTATTGCTACAATAGGCAAACTGGGCATGGTACTAAAATGGATAAGGATTGCTTTTAAACCAACCCAATCAGAATTAATTTAGAAGAGCTCACAGAAACAGCACGCCCTCAAGCACACCATGACAGGAACCAGGTTGATGATATATTTTATTAAAATAGTTCCAAAATAATACTAGCAAAGCAATACCATTTTGAATCCAAAATCTTAAGACCCCAGTCTACAGCATGCAAGATCTGGGGCCTCATGTATAAATGGTGCGTACGCACAAAAATGTTGAGTACTCCCGTTTCCACACTCAAATCGCGATGTATAAAACCTAAACTTGCCGTAAAGCCACGCACATTTTCATGGTAGCTAAAACCCTGGCGTATTCAGGTTCTCCGCTCGGTTTTGCAAACTGGCGGCACCCAACGTCAAAGCAGTGCTTTTGTTCAAGTGTGGTTTCCCTTTCTTTTTTTAGATCCACATACCTGACACGGCTTTATCATATACACTGAAATTAACTGCATATTGTTTATTACTTTAAGGCATCTGATTGTAATTAACCTGTAACAATATAATGGTCCACGGAATAGCCAAAGTATTCCAAATACCATAGCTGCTTTAGCGCTGTTACTCTCACTGCACCTTCTCCTTCTTTCAGCTGCTCCCGTTAGGGGTTGTCATATCTGATCATCTTTATCAATATTACTCTCACTGCACCACTCAGATTATTTATATCACTGTATCTAAGTGTGGAATCACAGATCTACAGCAGCTGATCGGAAAGAGAATTATCGGTATACAGCATGAAACACACGCTGCCTCAGTCATGCTGCCTATTTGAACTGCTCTCATGCGGCAAGTGCTTCAGAGCCTTTCCTGTACTGACCTCGCGGTTCAGAAACAGTTTCATCCCAAGAACTATAAATGCAATCAATCAGTCCATCAAGTGCTCCTTGTAGAACTGTTTGTAATTATAAGTACAATTGCCTCACTGTAAACTTGTGATACAGTTATAATATTGCACAACCTGAGCCACTTTATAAAGCATGTTTTTACATATGATGACGATATAATTTTTAAGATGAAATGCAGCAAAATATGTTTATTATATTATACAGATAAAACTTTAACTTCATTTAAATAATCTATATTGATAATAATTAAACATGTGAGGACACGGTGTCGCAGTGCTAGTAAGGAGCTGGCGCCCCGTTCACGGATTGTTCCTGCCTTGTGCTGTATTCTTGCTGGGGCTGGCGCGACACTGGAAGGATAGATGGACAGAATAAATAAACATGTACTACGAAGATATATCAATGTTCCTTAAAAGTTTTGAAGAATTGGCATTCTCAGCTTACAGATGGCTTAACATCTATTACAGAGCCGATTGTGTGGCGATTGGGTGTTTGGAGAAAAAAAAGGAAGGACAGGAATTGGGGGTTAGTACATTTGAAAGAGACAGTACTGCTGCAATAAATTATTTCACCGAAGGTCACACATGGCGCAGCAAGCATCTTGTATGAGGCATTAACAATCACTGCACCACCATGTTCCCATGTTTAATACATGCTTTAATTCCTATCATCATGAAAATGATATCAAGTATACATCTCAGTATTTTAATTATTCAGAGAGCTGTAATATCACGAATGTAATGGATTCTGTATCCTGTTGGAGGAAGAGAAAGCCTGTTTAAGAAGCACATAGTGATTCACACACATAGAGCACGTAGAAGAACATATACAAAACAAAGCATTTAATGTGCTACTATAGTTATGATGGGATTTGAGAAACTAGTAAATTAAACGATTTTAAGAAGAAGTTTATGATGTTCTACTTTAATGACAAAATAACTACGTGATTAAAGTGGAAATTTCGAGATTAAAGTTGACATTTCGAGCTTTTTTCCCTACTGTGTCCCTATGTTTTTTCTTTCCCCATGTACCCTAATAATCTTTCATATGACACTCAGACAGTGGGCCATGACTCGCCTTTTCACGGCAACTTTGATATCTGACAACTTTTTTTTTATTTCGGGCACTGTGCAACTTTGTGAACTTGAGCTTTCGAGTTTCTCTGACACTCTATGTCACTCGATCAACTTCCTTTTGTTGTTTATACCACTGTTTAAACCACTGTTGTTCCTTGCCTCCACTTGGTATTTGCTGAAATTCTTCTATTCCCCCGTGCCTTTGCCATTGCCTTTTCAGAGAGCGCTGAGCTTAAGGGCTATTTATATTGATTTGCATATTCAAAGAGGCGTAATTCTGGGAGGAGACAGGGCAGGACAGCAGACGCAGACGCGTGCACGTGCGTTACTTTTCATGCTGACCGGCATTTATGTAGCGGAATTACGTGGAAGTTGGCAAACATACAGATTTATGCATCTGGATTTTTTTGTGCGTACACACATTTCCGCTTTTGTCCTTACGCCTTGCTTTAGTGTGAATTCTACGCACGGCGTTATGCATGAGGCCCCTGGTATGGTGTAGTCAACCTGTGTAACTGTGCAACCATATAATGTATATATGCAAGTAAACATTTCACTGTATTCTGTATATGTGACAATAGCAATCCTATAAAAGAAATTTTACCAGCAAGCAAACATCTTTCTGACCTAAACATACAGTAGATTAGTAGATTGACTAAAGTTAAAGTAATGATACCATCACCTTACTGTACATACAGTTCATAACCACTTCATTACATTTCATCTACTGCATAATTGGTAAGGGGTTATCAACCCTCTCACAACAAGATTTACATTTTCATTTTCAATTGCTTTGTTTGAACATTTAATTTAAACTGTAATACAAATCATGGGTCAAACATTGCGGAACTATTAGCATTCTTTCCCATAAGCTCTATGAGAATGGATTCAAATCTGAGGCCCAGTCACTTTTGTGTGAAATCTGCATATTCTCCTCATGTCTTTGTTGGCTTTTCTTTTCGATTTCCTGCCCTCACTCTAGTTATAGTATGGTAATTGGAAATAAGTGAGAGCGTGTGTGAGAATGCAATGTGATGGATTCATTTAAGGTTGGTTTCTGCCTTAAAACCAAACAATCCTGTAACACCCAAATTAATTAATCTGGTGGTTTTCTGTCCCCTTTATGTTTGAGGTGTGGTTCATTGATATAACTCATTTCAAAGGGCAACATGAAAATTTGACTGCTTATATCTTTTAACACTCACCTTCAAAATGATCACTAAAATGATTAGGATTAGTCCAGAACAGCATAACATACTGATTTATTGATGGAAATAAGATGGCTGGTGGGACACCTTACGAAAGACTGCAGAATGGCACCTAGACATTCTCATATTAACATATTGAAGAAAACTGAAATCTAGACAACAAAATCAGCAGTGTTACATTAACTTACATGGTGTTAAAGTAATTATTAAAAGTGCATAAATGAGAAAACTGTTTTCATATAAAACCTGCAAGTGATAATTAAACAATGGAAATTTAGATGAGTATATCAACAGAAAATGTTTGGGGTATTTTTTTTCCATAACACCACAATTCATGTAATCTAACTATCTTTTTAAAATGATTAAAATTACCTTTACCTTTTTAAAATGTTTTCTTGTGAACTAAAGTTACATCATGTACACCAAGTCTTGCCATGAAGAGAACAATTAAAAATTTCCAATTAGCTGTTCTTACCAGCTAAATATTTAATAAAAAAGAAAAAGCAGCAAGTCAGAGAAATATGTATATACAGTATATAATATCTTGTATAAACGTATATGCGTGGAAGTGTGCCTGTCTGTCTGTCCGGCCTGGAAGTGTGAAGGTATAGCATGAAGCTCAAAGAAATTGACTCTGTCACCAAAGTGAAACCGCCAACAAAAGAGAAACTCGCTTAGTCGCTAATACACAAGCGAGGTGATTGATTGATTGATTGAAGTGCCAGAATCCATGGCACAGCACGGGCTTACACAATAAGTATAATATATATATATATATATATATATATATATATATATATATATATATATATATATACAAACACCTACATATACAATATAATGTCAGCATGGAGAATTTGAGGACACCACAGTAAATGTTGGAGAGCCAGCTAGACCTAGCCAAGAGGTTGTGGACACAGCACAGCATTGGCATGGAGCATACCCCATCTGTGTCAGACAACAAATTTGTAGGGCTGCAAGCTCAGAAACCAATGGATGACCAGACTTGGAATCCTTGTGGGAGCTTAACCACTGGTTTGGTCAATGGCTCCGGTGACATATGCAATAGCAGCTCCCAGCTCACTCTTCTGTTGGATGCTAAGGGTTTCTTCCAAATTAAGCTCATCAGCAGCCACGAAGAGCACCTCTCCCAGGCTGGCTGGCAGGTTGCCACCTTGTCTCTCATGCTGAGGCTTCAGGAGGTTCATACAGTACATGTGCTCTCGTGTGTGTCAATTAGCTGATACACTAGATAGTCCACCAATGCCTTCCTCTCTCGTACCTTATATGGCACTTACCAATGTGTGAGGAGCTTAGAATGCAAATTGGATATAAGGGCTGTCACCCTGTCAAGCACAAAATACAGCCCTGTTGACGTGGAATCATTGGCATGATGGTAGGATCACCATTTGCATTGGTGATGGCCCAACTTTCACAGCTGGCTACACCATACTGGTTAGTCATGCCCTTACTTGTTCTTTTACACGGTGGGGCTTCACCTTGGGATGGCGAAGTGCCATTCACAGCCAGGCTTTGTCTCCCATCTGAGGGTAGCAAGTCCAAGTTGCCCTTTGTTTTCAGACAGTCTTGTCCTAGTATAACGGCATACAGTAACGTACAGTAGGGTAATCCTGGGACATATCATGAATGCAGGTGATGTTCACGTTTTTTTCCAGTTATATTGTTGTGACTGGACACACTGGCTAGCAACAATGGTAATATTGTTACCGTAGTCATATAAAGCTGAACTGGGTGTCCATTTATCTGGGCCTTGCCTAATAAAGGAACCAAGAGAGGATTAAGTGTGGATTATTTACTGTACCTCTCCCCTTAGGCCCATCTGCAATCCAACTTGAGCCAATTTGTGATGATGTAGCCCGGTTCCCCACACCAGTAACACCAGTCAGTGAACTTGGTTCTTTCCTTCCTTGGCACCAGATTGTCTGGGTCCTGGTGGCTTGGTTCAGGCTTCAGGGTGTATCTGGGCCTTCTTTAATCTTTGGTTCTTTTGCTCTGGAGCATAGTCCAATGTCGCTCTATGATCTCAAAAAGCCCATTCCGCAGCCCATTCATGTGGATGTTACTTTGACATGTACCACCTACCTAAAGACTGCTGCAGGCTATGTATACTCCTTCATGGTATTCTCTGATGACAGTGGCCTTTTTCAGTAGGCTAATGTGCCCTGCTACACTGCAAAAATCATTCAGGAATGGTTTGAGGAACATGTAAAAGAGGCCTCGCAGTAAGGAGACCTGGGTTCGCTTCCTGGGTTCTCCCCGTGTCTGCGTGGGTTTCCTCTGGGTGCTCCGGTTTCCTCCCACAGTCCAAAGACATGCAGGTTGGTGTGCTTGGTGTGTGTGTGTGTCCTGCGGTGGGCTGGCGCCCTGCCCGGAGTTTGTTCCTGCCTTGTGCCCTGTGTTATGATATAGCGGGTTGGACAATGACTGACTGACTGACATGTCAAAGAGATCAAGGTATGGACTTGGCCTCTGATTGAGCCTCTGTGGGATGTGCTGAAAAAAACAAGTCCAATCCATGGTGGGGGCACATTGTAACTTACAGGACTTGAAGGATCTGCGGCTAACCTCTTGGTGCCAAACACCACAGGTCACCTTCGGAGGTCTTGTGGTGTGAATTTCTTGATTTTTCAGGGCTGTTTTGGTGGCATGAGTTGGACCAACACAATGTTAGGCAGGTGGTTTTAATGGCTGATTGTTGTATATGTATACTGTACATATTTTTATACTATAGTAGCATTTTCGCAAGCAAAGTATAACTCAGCATCTTCTCCTGTCATTATTTAGCCTTTTATCTTTGTCTTTGTGGGTTGTGACCCCTTTTCAAGTTTACATTGGCCAAAAATATAAATAAAATATATACAGAAAGTGGTGGTGTGCATAAGTAATTAAAGAGTATCAAATAACAAATAAACCCAGATTCTTTTTATATGTTCACTTAGTTAATATTTATGAGTGTCAGCTGCAGGCTTCATTTTTAGATTCTTATTGTGTGTTTGTGCTCTTGCATTAGCATAGCATAACAGTTGTTACTGGAGTTTGCATCCAAACTGTTAAACTGTAATACTGCGTGCCTCGTATATATATCTCACAAATAATATAGTAAGATTAACTGTAACCAAAAGCTGTTTGACACATTTTATGCCTTAAGAGTGTCATGATTTATTTGTAGAGACTGAATTAGCTCTTTTCATTCTGAGCCAAAGAAGACTATAATGCTACTGACAAAAACTCTGAATCGTAAAGGGAATAAATAATATTGACAACAGCTGCTACCACAGAAAAAAATAATGTAGCGTTGGAGCTAAAAGGTTCTGAGGAATACACTTTAGATAAACTCTTGGTATATACTTCACTAGAATTAAACAAAAAATAAAGCATAAAAGGGAGCTGGAGGTCTTTAAATATTGTTTCAAATATGTTTTAAGATAAAGTAAACAGTCCGTTATTTAAAAAAATGATGTTCTTGTAACAACATGCTTTCTATCAAAGCAACATTGAGAATGTTACTTTACTGTATTTATCTAACCATTTTATTGTACAAAACTTCTAATATAAAATTAAGTTTTACTATTAAATACTAAATATTTTCTTCAGTATGGCCCTGAAATGGATTCATACAGTATGTTTCAGTACTGTATGAATAGATCTTAGTTTCTGTAAATGGAAACAAATCGCTAGCAGCGGTTTTGAACATAGCAAAGAACAAAATTTATTTATTAATGAATCTGATGCATTAATAACATTTTTTTAGTTAGCATTTTAAAAAGGCATTTGACAAATTAGTTGTTCCTGGCAGAAAGTGCATCTCCTGCTATTGGCTCACAGTTCTAGGAACTAAGGTTTGATTCCTAACCAGGTCACTGTCTCTGTGGTGTGCATGTTCTTCCAGTGCATTTTTGAGGTTGAGGTGCACTTTATATTGACTAATGTGTCTCAATTGCTTCAGTATGATTGAGATTGTGGACTCATTTCTAGCTCATACAGACTTAGTTTATGCCTTGAATCCAGTCTTTCAGCATTTTATTTAAAAACATAAGATTAAAACAAATTAGAACTGGCATGCATGGTGCAACACTATGGTTCGCTTGAGAACCTAGTTTCAGAGTTGGAGCATTTTAAATGTTTTAGTTACTTTATGAAAGATTCAGTTATCATATTTTAGTTTCTTAAATATTTGTAAGACTGAGTTATAGTATATCCAAAAGCAAAAATATGCAATTACATGCTATAGTAGCATACATTAAATTCATGTTTTTTTACAGTATTTTACAAAATCATGCAGTTACAAATGTTGCCATCATAGGCTTGTGATGACTCAAAAGAAGATTCCAATTCAAATAATGTAAAAATGGCATTGATAATGTCTGGTTAGTTGCTTGTTATGGATAATCTTGACTAACTGTAGTTCAAATTTTTGAAAGAAGTACTCGACAGAGTTAAAATCTCTTTTAAAGTCTAAAGATAAAATTGGTGACCAACTTAGACCATGAATAAGAGCAAGTCTGGAGTTTTGCTAATAAATTAGAGTGTCAGGGCAATATTGTATCATTATAATGGCCGCATAATGCAGCCATAAGGAGTTTTTTAGCATAACGTAAATCCCGAGTACTTATTTCTTCATTCTATGTTTACAAAGCAACACTTTCATAATTCCGCTCCTCTTACATTCATCCATCCATCCATCCATCCATCCATTTTCCATCCCGCTGAATCCGAACACAGGGTCACGGGGGTCTGCTGGAGCCAATCCCAGCCAACACAGGGCACAAGGCAGGGAACCAATCCCGGGCAGGGTGCCAACCCACCGCAGCCTCTTACATTCATTTCAAGGAAAATGACTGTTTGTTTTGGTGTACCAGAGGTGTGATTTGCACATGTGCTTCCCCTGTGTTTTGACTAACTTGTAGTATGGATCCATTTTTTAGCATAATGAGTGGCTGTTGGATGATTGAAACAGAAACATACACAAAATATACAAACTTAAGTGACATCTGTCAAGGTAAATATGAAGCAGTAAACTAATCTTTAATTCAAGTCACAGAGAGTGTTTCTCTGTTTTAAGATAGATGAGTTCGCAACTTCACCAATTATGGGAGTTTTCAAATTTCAAAACTTTAAACAAAAAAAAGACATCTCAACAAAAATGAAACTTTCCCAACATATTACCTGTAAAAAAATAAATCGATCCACTAGGAGCCGAGTTGTTTCATGTGGAAAAACAGATGGACAGATCGACATGGCAAATGCAGCAGGTGCTTTTTTCTTTATATACACGCACACCTAAAAATACAAGATTCAAAGTTGTTCAGCTTTGTTAATTCAAATGCAGCAGTGCCGACAGTGTTTTAATAAGTTTTGCCATTTACAAAGGGTATATCACAGCTATGTCTGGTTCATAGCACAATAGTGTAATATCAGTATTAACAGTTGTGTGCTAGTAATAACTAATAGTTGTGAATTTTAGCATCTTCAAAATGCAGAAGTAATGATAGATTTATATCTGATCAAAGGGGTAAACAGCTTTGGTGTCGTCAATTTCATGTTTTTAAAAAAAGAATAAAATATGGTAATTACAGGGTGGCTATTAAAAAGTGCTGCTTCATACCTGTATTTATGTATGGTATACCTCAATCTAACACAGGCAAGGCATGATTTAGTGGAAATGATTGCAACATCCTGCTTATACACTAATGGCCAGGCATTTTTAATTGCAATAAGTCAAGTGGAAAAAGAGGGAGGGTGATAAACTCTTTGCCCTGGTTAAATAAACTTTTGAGTTCAGGAGAGATCACAGTGCTGATGTACTTTCTAACAATTAACACATTTGCAAAATTCACTTTTTTGTCATTTCATAGAATTCCAGAACTGCTGGCAGACAAAAACTATTAGTCCTCTCAAAAAGCACATGTAACACATTCAGTCTATGCTAGTGCAAAACTTGAGCATTAGAAAACAGTATACAGAATTTTAAAATTTAAGCATGTTCCCATATTTTCTGCATCATGTCTTTCAAACATTAAACAGTCTTTTCCTACTTTGTAGACTTAATGTATTATTAGTAGTAGATCATAAAATATAAATGAAGATGTAATCATATTTTTTATTAAAAATGGAATTTTTAGAGATGACTCAGAGCAAGGAAAAGATGTGACGTAGACGTGTACTATAAGAAGGCCAATTATGGTTAAAGATGTTTTTGTCTGAAGCACATTGGCTAATATTGGTGCATGCATCAATTGATAATACGTACATATTTAATTGTTGCTTAAATTAACTAACAAGTGGAAGGTCAATTTTTTTTATTGATGTCTGTTTATTTAATTATAGTGTATTCAAAAAAGGGGTATGGAGGTTTTCTGCTGACAAGAGGTTACCAGAAATAAGGTCTTAATAAGGTTGGCAAAGGGCAAAAACACCAAGAACATTAATCTTTCAAGACTGAGTGGGAATTCTGGGGCTGCCAGAAAGCAACAGACCATGGCAGTATGAGAAGTGCCCCTGATGCAAGATGAAAGAGAGGTCTAGGTGAATTGGGAAGGAGCCAAAGGACGATTGAGTGCAGTTTTAGTAACTGAGGTCAGGTTGAGGAGGATTAATATTCTACAAGAGAGAGTAAGATAGAAGACTTGAAGAGGCCAGCATAAGCCCTCTGGTCTGGTGAAAGGGACATCTCATTTGGAAATGGTAACCTTGACTATATCAGACTAGAAACAGGTACTATGAAACATTACTTAAAGGGCTGATTCATAAAGTACCACTGAAGAACACTACTGGGCTTTATAGACTGACTGTAGAAGTGCTTCCAGTGTTTAGGCAAAATGATGCCAGGATATCTAAATTACTGACTTTAAGATTTTATTAAGATTTTATTAGATTAGTAACACATAGAGCACTTCAGCGTTTTCAAATTAGGTGAGATACCCCCTTCTCCACTTCTCTAGAAATTAGAGAAAGATAAAGAGTAGTCACTCTAAGATACTGAAATATCCAAAAGGGTAGCAATGGTTTGGCAATTTCAGTTTCTTGAGGACAACCATGTATGCCTGTCTAATTCTGGACAGCATTTGGAATATTCCAAACAAAAGTAATTTTTCTCTCTTTGAATTTTAAGTACAAATCGATATAATTTTCCCTTTGTGTGATGATAGTTTGGTTATTAAATTTACAGTTGAGCAAGATAGGATAACCTGCCAGCAGAGCAGTATAATTTGTCACACCAAATTGTTCATTAAGAAGTAATGTTCTGTTGAGTGATACCCCAAACACAACTGTTAGTGGTACAAGGATTACTGTGAATACAAAATTGTCTCATAAAAAAGAAAGAATGCTATTCTAGTAAGTCTTGAGCACAGCATATTTAAAAAAAAAAAAAAAAAAAAAGAAAAGAAAAAAAGTGGCTCAGCATGTGCCTGAAGATGCCACTCAAAATAAGGACCTTGATTGAGATACATTTTTGACAGACGGGTGTGATATGTATGCTGGAGATGAGTTAGACTATGTTTTGTACATTTTGATTGTCTGAAAATGTAAATGAAAAATCCTGTTCTCGAAGAATACTCAAATTACCTAGTGGTGTGGTTTTTTTTGGAAATTGCTGTATATTTTAGAAATGTAAACCATTTTTATATCACAGCTAGAAAATAGAATTTCTATAGTAGACAGTGAGGGAAGGTTAGGAAAGCTGGCCAGGTTTATTTTAGTTAAGTCAACTGTATTTAGTAAAGGAAATATTATATTTTTTAAAGAATTTCAATATATTATCTATTTAAAAATCTCTAAGAGATCCTACAGCTGCATTTGACATTGTTCATCATCATATCCTGATTAAGAGACTCAGGACGAGTGTAGGCATATCCAGGTCAGCCCTGGAGTGGTTCTTTTCCTATTCACTTCATAGGAATTTCTCTGTTGCTGCTGGTAACTTTGTGTCATCAACTGCTACTCAATCCTATGGTGTGCCTCGCGGTTCTGTTCTGGGCCTTCTTTTGTTTGCCTTGGATTAAATTCCCTTTGTCATATTTTGCACACTGTTAAATGCAGATACTGCCACTGTTGTGCTGATGTATTACAGTTAAATATCCCTCTATACTGTTAAATGTTGCAGTATTATCTGTTTTGCATGACTGACTAATATTATGAAAAATTGGTTGGCTGAGAATTATTTGCAACTAAATACTGACAAAGCTGAAATTTTAATTTGTGTGCCTGACAGTTTTATCCCAAAGGTTTCAGATAACCTAGACTCTCTTTCCTCATTTGTGAAATTCACTGTCAGAAAGTTACTGTAGGAGTCTCTTTTGACCAGACTTTGACCTTTGACAAACATGTTAGATGTTTAACACCGTCTTGCTTCTTTCATCTCAGGAACATTGCCTAAACCCAGGCAAATTGTTTCTCAAACAGAGTTGGAGATGATAATGCATGTATTTGTGCCATCTTGTCTTGATTACTGTAACTCTTTCTTCACATGCTTTAATTCATCTTCACTAGATTACCTACAGCTGGTCCAGAATGCTGCTGCAAGGCTCTTTATTAGGTCATGTAAAATATTTCACATCATATCACACCCTTTCTGATTTATTTGCACTGCCTTCCCATGGAAATTACAGTTCATTTTAAAATACAGGTTCTCATTTTTACAGCCATGGTCAAACACCTATCCATATTACTGAGCTACTGCAGCCATAAGCAATATCACATGTAGGTCTCTATGGTCATCTGCTCAGAATTTGTCTGCTGTACTGTGCCCAAGACTGAAAACTTGGATAAAGGCTAAACTGTGGAACTCTGCACCTGTAAATGTGAGATCAGTGGACACTGTGGACATTTTTATAGAAATGGCTAAGACCCAGTCATTCAAGCTTGCCTTTGGGTAACCTTACTGTGTTCTAATGTGTATGTCTATGTATTTTATACTGGTTTCAATTTGTTTAGGTTGGCTTTTGTAACAATACTGATGCATTTTATCCAGGCTCTAATCTGTTCAATTTTGGTTTTGAGTGTTATGAAGTTTAATTGGGTATGTCTTTGCATTTTATTCCTAGTTTTATTTTTTAAGCTTGCTTTTGTCTGACACTGTGTTTTAATGTGTGTGTTTATGCATTTTATTCTTGATTTTAATTTGTTAGCTTGGTTTTGTGTGAGTGACTGTGATGACTATGCACTTTGTGATGTTTGTTCTTGAAAAGTGCTATATAAATACAATTTCCTTGCTTACTGACTTTAAAGGCCTAACACAGAATGTTGAAAATATATGATTGCCTTGAAAGGATGCAATTGAAAGCAAGATCTTAGCTTTCAAGTATCTCCTACAGTCACATTCACATAGCTGTTTGTAAAAGTCCCCTTTAATAAGGGCTATTTGGAGTCTATATTTTGAAATGTGATGGCAAGTGTGATTTTCTATGTTGTGGTGTGTTGAGCCAGTAACATCATTTCAAGAGAGGCTCACCAAGTCAACAAACTAATTAAAAGGGCAGGCTGAGTTATGGGACCCACTCTATAGCCCTGGAGGTAGTAGTGAAGGAGCAAATGAAAACAAATCTGAGTGCCATTATGAACAATGCTGCACATCCTCTCTCTGACCTACTACCACTGAGTACTTTCAGCAAACAGGAGTTTTCTTTCTTTTTAGTCATTCAAGTGTACATTTGAGGGAGGATTGCTGTTTGACATCATATAATAATATTATTTGTTCAGCTTCTGTAAAAAGCCAAGTTTCCTCCTGGTGATATACAAGGTTCATGGCTATTCTGGCAGCATTTGACAGAAAGCAGGTGCCAACCCAAGACAGGATGCTTGTCTATTAGAAGGCCAAGTCACAATCCCATACTCACTCACAAATGGCCAATTACCCTACCCTTGGTGACGTGATAGGCAAACCAGAATATCCAGAGGAAAATCTATGCATGCGTAGGAAGAATGTGTAAACACCAGACTGAAAACGTGGGATTCAAACCCACAATGCTAAAAAACTAAAGTTTCTCTGTATTATGATTATTTATTTTCTTTTAACTTTGGTATAAAGTTTTCTTTCCACATGTGAAAACGATTTCAGCATTATTGATGATACTTTTTAAAACTTTATGTCAGTGCTTCAAGAATATAAACACGTGCTGTAGGTCTCAGCTAATTTTAACATTTACAATGAGTTTATTTATTCATTTTATGTCACAGCATTGTAGTCCATTATTAAAATTAATCTACTTTCAGGCCTTATACAGAATTTACAAATAATACAATTTTTGCATAAACTACTCTCAAAAATCAAAGGCCACAGACTGAAATACTATATATGTAATCTAATATATTGTCAAGGAGTCTTTTGCCTTATACAAGTGAGACCTTAAAGGCATAATTTTTTCACTTATAATCCCCTGGCCTAAATCTTTATAAATAAACATTATCCCCATGTATTTTGGTTTACCTTTTTCAAAGTTTCCCAGACATATTCAATGACATTAGACATTTGGCAGCCCAGTTAATAAACAAAAATAAGATTTAGATTTAAAAGCATACTAACATGCTAACAAGTCAAAGAAACAAACTGCAGTGTTATTGCAAAAACCAATAAGTACAAAATGAAAAACAATTCATATAAAAAAAATTAAATGATAAAAGTCAGCTACAAAAACTTGTCAACTAAAATTTCATTGGTATTCATTTTAACATTGATTTTACTTATAATCGCTAGAGAAATGCTTACTCTAAAGCCAAGAATTTCTTAAAGGTCTGCCACAGTGCAGCTTGTTCCTGCTAAACAGAAAGATAAGGTAATTTATACTGGCTGCTGAAAACTGATCATAATCTGCCCAAATATGACTGCCCACACACCAACAAAAAAACAGTGCTTACTGGTGGATTTTTTAAGTAAAGAAAAATGGAAAATCTTATCTGTAATCAAACATTAATACAATTAATTTCTAAAATTAAGGCTGATGGAAAATAGAGTTTATTTCCTTTGAAGCATTATATATTTATTTTATAATTTTTCATGACCAATATCTGACCAGAGTACAAATGGGGCTACTGGGGATGAATTATGAAGAAAGATTAAGAGAGCTGAGCCTTTTCAGTTTAAGCAAAAGAAGATTAAGAGGTGACATGATTGAAGTGTTTAAAATTATTAAGGGAATTTGTACAGCGGATTGAGATTGTTATTTTAAAATAAGTTCATCAAGAACACGTTGACACAGTTGGAAACTTGTTAAGGGTAAATTTCGCACAAACATTTGGAAGTTTTTCTTTACACAGAGAACCACAGACACTTGGAATAAGTTACCAAGTAGTGTAGTAGATTGTAAGGCTTTAGGAACTTTCAAAATTAGACTGATGTTTTTATAGAAGAATTAAGTGGATAGGACTGGTGAGCTTTGTTGGGCTGAATGGCCTGTTCACATCTAGATTGTTCTAATGTTCTAATGCTGGGTCTAAACTATTTTCTTTTGTAAAAAATATTCTCAAAATGTAAGATTACTGTTTTTTCTCCTGAAGTATTAGGGAATGATTAAAGGTTTTTACAAGAAATGTAATGAATATCATGCTGTATTGCCCATAGTTATAATTGTTTGTTATTCAAATGCAACAATCTACCCTTCACACAACATTCTATGTCAATCATTTTCACAAAAACAATAGGTAAAATTCATCTCCATTTTCACAGTCATCCATTTTGTGTTGTTTCTCTTGCATTGCAATCCAGAAGATGTGCCACACTCTTAATGCTTCCAAATACAGAACTTGAATTGAGTTCCAGTCAATTAAATTAACTTGACAGTAAAATTAAAAGTAGTAAATGGATATAACTAGATGGATACAATACTCTGCTAAAAGGGCAATAAACTATAGGGATAAATATTTATAAATATGTAACATTATCGAACTAAAACTAAATGCACAGGAGACATAACCATCCAACACATATCAGACAGAGTATATTATTTTCAATGATCTTAGTAGTAGGGTGTTGTACCGTATTAGCTATTATATGATTGAAATGAGAAGCCAAGCAAAATGACACCTTTTATTGGCTAACTGAAAAGATTACAATATGCAAGCTTTCAAGGCAACTCAGGCCTCTTCTTCAGGCAGCATTAGATGTAAACATTAAACATGTAACATTAATTACATCTTCCCTGAAGAAGGGGCCTGAGCTGTCTCGAAAGTTTGCATCTTGTAATCTTTTTAGTTAGCCAATAAAAGGTGTCATTTCATCAATGATTAGTAATTTCTGGTAGTGCAGGTGCTTACATAATGAAGTCTTGGCCACAAGTCAAGCAGATACGTGAGCCAACAGTTTACTGATCAGCAGTTGAAAACAATTTGCATTTATATGGCAGTAGAGAAAAGTCAAGCAAAATGACACCTTTTTTCGGCTAACATGATTACATCTTGCCTGAAGAAGGGGCCTGAGTTGCCTCGAAAGCTTGCATATTGTAATCTTTTTAGTTAGCCAATAAAAGATGTCATTTTGCTTGACTTTTCTCCACAATCATAATGGCTAACACAGTACAACACCCTAGTACTATGGACATTTTTATGGCATCAAACATTATGATATCACTTGTTTAATGGCAGTGTAGGCAAACAGTTTTTTTGTTTACTTGTGGAGTCTATGACAATAGTAAGTGCATTCTTCAGGCATTACTTATCAAGAATGTCCTATATGAATAGGAGTGCCAGCCATTTTTAAACAACTGCTTTAGGGTCTGTATTCTGCCTTAGTGAAACTGTCATACCAAACTATGACAGAGGTACTAAATGGGCTGTTCACTGTATACATTTGTGAGGTTCTGGTTTGACAGATTGACTAGTACAAGGTTATTTTAAGAAACTATGATTGATCCTGAGTGATGTGGACATTGAACCAAGTTCCCTGATTTACCCTCGTCTCTAAAGTTGATCACAACATGAGTAAACAGACCCAATACCACTGAGTGCTCAACTCACTTAATGACTGAATTTGTGCCAAGCTAGGAAAAACAGTACCAAGATGAGCACATAACCCTAGGGTGCTCCAGCATTCAAACTAAGACAGTTAGCTATTGATTGTACAAGTCTGGTCCAGTGGTTAAGAAGTCTTGGATCGAGTTACACAGTGTGGTGTGTAGCATCAGTGCTAGCTTTAGTGGGATAACAGTGTTGAATGCTAAGATAATGTTGATAAATTGAAGTATCATGGAAGTGTTCTTTTTGTTAAGGTGAGTTTGAGCTGCATGGGTGGTTGTTGAAATTGCCTTCTCCGTGACCCAGTTTGAGTGTTGGTAAACTTATCTGAGTCCAATGTCTTGTGTAATCAACATGATATGGATTTTGACAAATAGCTCAAAGTTCTTCACTGTGAAAAAAGTGCGTGCAACAACCCGACAGTAATTCAGACATGATAGTGTTTTGTGTTAAATACAAAACAGTTACTTGCTCCTGTCTGTAGCTGGAGAGCTATATTTTATTACACCCTTGTGATCATTTTGTATTTTTTTTACTTGACTTTTTAAATGCACTTATTATTATGTTATTTTTAGTATTACATTTCACCACCCTTACCTAGCAACACACATTTAACAGGAACACACAGTTTTACCTAATCTCTTACATGGTAAACTGGTCTCCTCTGATTCAAGAAAAGCTCCTTACACCTTTGTCGGTGCTCTTCACCTGTGAAAAAAGTAGTACTTTCACCAGTTTTCTAACTGTAAATCCATTCATCCATCTTCTTAACTCAGTGGCTGCAATATGCTATGCATTAACCTCAATGATCTGTCTCTGTACACTTCTTACACAGACAGCAACTTCATTGTGAAAGCTGTGCCTTTGACGTTGTTTCACAAGAAGCCTCAATGAATCCAGAAGTGTCCTTAAACTTAAAGTGAAAAGTTGTGCTTTAAAAAAATCACCAGCTGACATCTTGGTAAATATTTGTCATTCAGTTGTTAGAAGCTAATGACAACTGATAGTCATCTCTTCTTCCACAGACATTTGCTTATACCAAAAACACTTTTTCCTAGTCGGACTTTTCTATTGCAGTATGCCTACATTTTTAAGCTCTCTGTATAGTTAATAATGTTGTCATACATTGCAAAAGATATTAAACCTTTTTTTTTAAAAATGGGATGTTTAAAAGAGAATCATCATATGAAATCAAAAATAAACAAGCAAATACTGAAACAGATGTCTGCAAATGTAATTAGATACACTGTGTGTATGTCTAGTAATTATGTTATACCTTACCTAGTTTTCATACTTGTACATAAAAGTAGCACTCATAGAGGTGTACAAAGTAGTTTTGTAGGCTTATTTATATAAGACTGACTAGCTTTTTCATCTCTGCATGCCTTCACAGATTGAGGCAAGTAATAAATAAACACCTGATTGCAGGTTTATTTTTGCCTTGTAACTTAAGATCACCCAAGTAAGTTACAAAAGAGCACATACTGAAATTAACGAGAAGGATTCTTTGGCTGTTTTACCAAGCTAATTGAATATAAAACAAAATCTGTTCATTTTTTCAAAACTCTATATGTAGTCATAGAGGCTGGAGTCCTTGCAGGTACCAGTCCAATGCAGATCATACTTATTTAACCTCCCATCCATATACAGACAACTTAGAGTTGTCAGTCAGCCTCATTTTTATATTAGAAGAATTTGACGTACACAGAGAAAAACTGGGGAGATATGCAAACTGCACACAGACAGTAACAGGGCTGGGATTTGAACCCATAACTGTAGAGTAGCTTAACAGGAACAATATCTCTGCTTTAAATATATTTGAAATGTTTTTTGGGAACTCGCGGATAACAAGTGCCTACTGCCTCCAAAGTACCGGCAAAAAGGCATATTGAGTTTTGTAACAAGCAGACTTTTGTGTGATTTTGGAAAGATTGCTATTACAGTTCACTGTTTTTGTTCTGTACCTACTTAAATTACTAGATTAACTTACATTTAAGATGCTTATAATTGAATCTATCATTGTATAAATCAGGCATAATAAAAAGAGCAAAACGTACTCTAAATTTAATTTGTGTCATATGTGGAATGTATTTACTGTCTGATGAATCTTGTGTTGAAATCTGAGTCCACAGATTTTTCTGACTCATTTTTTGAGCGCAAGAAGTCAGAGATAGAAATTTCTGTAAGATATCATCTCTGTTATTAACTACTTTTGTAAAACAACATTTTTGGGATAGTAACTTCATTTAAAAAAGCATTCATTAATAAGTATTAAGTGAGTGATGTTAAGCTATTGTTTGACACTATTTCATGTCCTTTTTGTTTAACTGGATATGATTATTTACTCATTTTAAAAGTGTCTCATAGCTGTTAAAATTTGCTGTCTCACACATCCATGAGACTGGCTTGGAATCCTGGCCTGATCCTTGTCTGAGTTTTGGGCTTTCCCTGTGCTGTACTGGTTTTCTATGACTTCTTTGAATGCCATTTAACACATGCATTCTAAATATGCCTATTATAAATTATTTATCAACGCTATATTGAGTCACTATGGCTTTGTGTGGCAATGTACTCTGCCATAGCTCAGTGCCCTGCATAGAGTAGACTTTTGTGTTTTTATTAAAATTAACAAGTTAAGAAACTGAATGGATGTATTCATGGATTGATGGTAGCCTGGAGAAAGCATATGACAGGGTGCCTCGAGAGGAGCTGTGGTATTTTATCAGGAAGTTGGAAGTGGCAGAGAATGGATATGTACGAGGGAAGTGTGACAGTGGTGAGGTCTGCAGTAGGATGACGGATGAATTCGATGTGAAGGTGGGATTACATCAGGGATCGGGTCTGAGCCCTTTCTTATTTGCAGTGGTGATGGACCAGTTGACAGATGAGGTTAGACAGGAGTCCCCATGGACTATGATGTTTGCTGATGACATTGTGATCTGTAGTGAGAGTAGGGAGCAGGTTGAGGAGACCCTAGAGAGGGGGAGATATGCTCTAGAGAGGAGTGGAGTGAAGATCAGTAGGAACAAGACAGAATACATGTGTGCAAATGAGAGGGAGGTCAGTGGAATGGTGAGGATGCAGGGAGTAGAGTTGGTGAAGGTGGATGAGTTTAAATACTTGGGATCAACAGTACAGAGTAATGGGGATTGTGGAAGAGAGGTGAAAAAGTGAGTGCAGGCAGGGTGGAGAAGAGTGTCAGGAGCAATCTGTGACAAACGGGTATCAGCAAGAGTGAAAGGGAAGGTCTACAGGACGGTAGTGAGAACAGCTATGTTATATAGGTTGGAGACGGTGGCACTGACCAGAAAGCAGGAGACAGAGCTGGAGGTAGCAGAGTTAAAGATGCTAAGATTTACATTAGGTGTGACTAGGATGGACAAGATTAGAAATGAATACATTAGAGGGTTGGCTCATGTTGGACGGTTGGGAGAAAAAGTCAGAGAGGCGAGGTTATTGGGTATATTGCTGGGTATATTGGGAAAAGGATTCTAAGAACAGAGCTGCCAAACAAGAGGAAAAGAGGAAGGCCTAAGAAAAGGTTTATGGATGTGGTGAGAGGGGACATGCAGGTGATGGGTGTGACAGAACAAGATGATGAGGACAAGAAGATATGGAACAAGATGATCCGCTGTGGAAACACCTAATGGGAGCAGCCAAAAGAAGAAGAAGAAGAAAAGTAATCTGTCAAGACTCCCTGTTCTCCTCAGTTTTTTTGGTAATGGAAAATAGGGTCAGAAATGTGAAATATGTAAGTCACTATTAATAAATATTCACACTGGTGGTGGTCATTAGAAGGTCACCTGACGCTATAATTTAGACACGTGAGCAGTTCAGCAAATGTACCCACAACTGCATATCTAGTTTACCCAACATCACTAGAAAAACAAAGACCATAGCACAAACTACCAAAACAACCTGATTACATCTGTCACTTACTATTAACAACATCCATCCATCCATCCATTCTCCAACCCGCTGAATCTGAACACAGGGTCACGGGGGTCTGCTGGAGCCAATCCCAGCCAGCACAGGGCACAAGGCAGGAACCAATCCAGGGCAGGGTGCCAACCCACCGCAGTATTAACAACATAGAACTTGAAAAAAAAAAGACAGCAATATCACAACAATATACAAGATATTTCTCCCCTTTTGGAGTCAATTCAGGGTGTTGTGGCTATATACTCTTTAGAAAAAAAAATACTAGTAAATAACATATATGGCTTTGGAACTTGATTTGCTATCAAGAATACAATTCTGAGGTAAGTTTCATGTAGCTTATGTGGTTTACAAATGTTTCAAGGCTCAGCAGAAGAGCAAGAAATAGGCTGCATGGGAAAAATAAATAAGGCACATGGCAAAGGATAAACGTAAATAATTAAACCAAAATTTAAAATAATAACAATAATTATAAAATCATTATTTTAAAATGTATGCCCCTAAATACAAGGGGCATTACAAATAATTAATAAGTCAGAAGGAAGAGTATTAATTTGGAATTATTATAGTGTGGATTTGAAGGAGGAATTTAATTATCAGTGGTTATTAATCTTTAATTACAGATTAGATGAGGTGGAGGAAAAGGATGCATTGTACCATTTGTCAAAAACAATTTTCAACAGTATTCAAGTTTAGACAATAAACAAAAAAGAAAGAAACATATCTGAATATTTGGATAGTTAATAAGAAAGAAATCCAGAGATATAATGAATGGAGCTTGATACAGTGCACAAAATTATTATCATGCAATCAACTCCATTTTACTTAATTAAATGAGATGGATATGTAGAAAAAAAACTGTGCTGACAATGGGCATCTTAACTTTCTAAACATTGACTGAGAAATCCCTGCTGGAAAGGCAGAAGAGGAAATTGAAGTGATGCTTGTGTCAAACAACTGCTTCCTCACCCAGTTCTTCTTGGGTCTGATCTAGGACGACTGTTGTATAGTCCTATTTTATAACAACAAAGATGGAATAAGACTAACAAAAGTGGCCTGTCGTCCACGCTATAGTGATCACAGCATAATTAAGAACACAAGGGTGTTTAAAAATACACAAATAAACTTTGTGAAAAGCAGACGTCTTGGGATGAAGAAACGCCTGGACAATATAGACAGAGAAACAGAAAGTGTTTTTACTGTTATTAATAGGCAAAGCCATTTTAAGGGCATTCTCTTTAATGAAAAAATTAAAATATATCATAATAAAAAGACAATAAATACATGGTGTAAATTAATGAATGAAGACATCATTAAAATCACAAGAATTAAAAGGTAGTCCAAAATACAATTAAAAAGAGTAAAAAATGCCAGAGCAGAACACTGAAAAATGACAAAGACATTCAGTATGTGAAAGATTAAGAGAAAAACATGAAAAAATAAGTACAACAAAAGCTATAAAATGGCCAAGAAAAGAACATTCTAGCCAGTAGCATCCATCCACCTATTTTCTAAAACTGTTTATTCGACTTCTTAATCCAACTATTAGGTGACAGGAAGCATATCCAGAAAGACTGACTGTAAAGACGTCCACTGCATTGACTGAAAATAAACAGTCCATTCAATGGCACACTCATTCACACATAAACACGATGATAATTTGCAGTCACCAATTAGCCTTGCATGGATGTATTTTAGAGAAAAAAAAAACAGATTACTTGGTGAAGAAACCACGCAAACAAAAAGAGACAGAGAATGATCACACTCTTGAGCTGTGAGACAGAATGTCTATCCATTCTTGAATTGTGCCATTTTGTTCAGGACCGCAGTGAAAACGAGCAGACCATTTCAAACTGCAGAATTTACTCTAAATAAGTAATTAAAACACTGTATTCTTCAATGCATTTTAAAGAATCCATTAAAAAGTAAAATATCATACTAGTTTATATGATGAATAACCTGTTTTACATTAAAAAATGTTTTACTTAAAGTATGAAATGCGCTGGAAGTGATCCACCAAAAAAAAAAGATATAACAGTACTAGAATTTCTACTCAGCCTGGATACACATATGCAGGCCTGGATTTATTAGCACAATCTACTTTACGTGTTAAGGAAACCAAAGTTTCTTAAATTGAAGTGCAAACCCAGAAAGCTACTGGGGAAACATACAGTAAAGAAAAACTTAATGGACTGCATGGTTTCCAATTCTCTATAACATATTCTACTGTCTTATGTTCTTACTACTCAGCCATCTACTCTCCAACTCTGGCTGTAACTGAGAACTTCCTGAAGCACCATTATTCTTATGGCACCAAGGAAGATAATCTAATTTTGTTAAGAAACCTTGACAGTAAGGTAGAGTTCAACTGCAATACATGGAATAACACCAGTGGCAAACAAGGTGTTGGAAAGACCTGGGGCCTCATGCATAACACCGTGCATAGAATTCGCACTATAACATGACGTAAGCACAAAAGCCGAAATGTGCTTACATACAGAAAAATCCAGATGCAGGAATCTGTGCGTACGCAAACTTCCACATTCTTCCGGTACATAAATCCCGATCAGCGTGAAAAGTAACACTCGTGCACACGCCTGCTGTCCCACCCAACTCCTTCCAGAATTACGCCTCTTTGAATATGCAAAGCAATATAAATAGCCCTTAAGCTCAGTGTTCTGTGAAAAGACAATGGGAAAAGAAAGGGAAAAAGGAAGAATTTCAGCGAATACCAAGTGGAGGTAAGGAAAAACAAAAATACTATTTGTTGGTTTAAACAGTGGTATAAACAACAAAAGGAAGCTAATCGACTGACAGCGTGTCGGAGAAACTCAAAAGCTCAAATTCACAAAGTCGCACAGTGCCCGAAATAAAAAAGAAGTTGTCAGATATCAAAGTCGCCATGAAAAGGCGAGACGTAGTCCACCAGCTGAGTGTCTTATTAGGGTACAGAGAAAAAAAAGGCACCCAGTGGGGAAAAAGCACGAAATGTCAACTTCAATCTCGAAATTTCCACCTTAATTATGTAGTTTATTTTGTCATTAATGTAGAACATCATAAACTTCATCTTAAAATCGTTTAATTAACCAGTTTCTCAAATCACATTGAAATTAAAGTAGCATGTTAAATGCTTTTTTTGTATGTGTTCTTCTATGTGCTCTACGTGTGTAAATCACTATGTGCTTCTTAAACCGGCTTTCTCTTCCTCCGACAGGACAAAGAATTCATTACATTCGTGATATTACAGCTCTCTGAATAACTAAAATACTGAGATGTATACGTGATATCATTTTCATGATGATAGGAGTTAAAGCACGTTATTAAACATGGGAACACGGTGGCGCAATGATTGTGCGCGACCTTCGATGAAATAATTTATTGCAGCAGTACTCAGGGGCGGCTCTAGCCTCGTGGCGGCCCTGGGCAGAGAAAGAATCGGTGGCACCTTCGCCCGCCAATGTCAATATGGTATCTTATGCACGGCAGATGGCCACGTCCGTTGCGGACACTGCATAGCCGTCTCGTGCTCATGACACAAGCATTTAACTTTTGCCGAAATTTGCTGCTGCGTTTTTAGCTGTGTCGTTATTTTCTCTTTCTGTTTTATATTCAATATATATTGGCGTGGCAGCCCCTGGGATTTGGCGGCCCTGTGCAGGTGCACAGTTTGCACATGCCTAAGGCCGCCCCTGCAGTACTGTCTCTTTCAAACGTACTAACTTCCAATTCCTGTCCTTCCTTTTCTTTCTCCAAGTAACCGATCGCCACACAATCAGCTCTGTAATAGACGTTAAGCCATCTGTAAGCTTATAATGCCGATTCTTCAAAACCTTTAAGGAATATTGAAATATCTTCGTAGTACATGTTTAATTATTCTATCGTTCATGCCTGTCCCAGTGAAGCATACAGAGCTTTTATCTGTATAATATAATAAACATATTTTGCTGCATTTCATCTTAAAAATGATATCATCATCATATGTAAATATGCGCTTTATAAAGTGGCTCAGGTTGTGCAATATTATAACTGTAGTGCAAGTTTACAGTGAGGTGATTGTGCTTATAAGTCCAAACAGTTCTACAAGGAGCAGTTGATGGACTGATTGAGTGTGTTTAGAGCTCTTGGGATGAAACTGTTTCTGAACTGTGAGGTCCGTACAGGAAAGGTTTGAAGCGTTTGCCGTGTGAGAAGCAGTTCAAATAGGAAGCATGGCTGAGGCAGCGTGTGCTTGATGCTGTATACCGATAATTCTCTTTCCGATCAGCTGCTCTGAGTGGTGCAGTGAGAGTAATATGGAAAAAGATGATCTGCTGTGGCAACCCCTAATGGGAGCAGCTGAAAGAAGAAGAAGAAGGTGCAGTGAGAGTAACGACGTTAAAGCAGTTATGGTATTTGGAATAGTTTGACCATTCTGCGGACCATTATATTGTTACTGGTTAATTACAATCAGATGCATTAAACTAATAAACAATATGCTGTTAATTTCAGTGTATTTATAAAGCCGCGTCAGGGACGTGGATCTGAAAAAGAATGATAAACCACACAGGAACAGTAGCACTGCTTTGACGCTGGGTGCCGCCAGTCTGCAAAACCGAGCGGAGAACTTGCATACGACAGGATATGAGGTACCGTGGAAATGTGCGTGGCTTTACGTCAAGTTTAGGTTTTTTACATCGCGATTTGAACGTGGAAACGTTCTTATGCAACATTTCTGTGCGTACGCACCGTTTATACATGAGGCCCCTGTTCTGTCACATCATCATTCAGATAATGCCACTATATTATCATTAGCAGAAAAAAAATGCAGCATAACTTGAATACATTCCCATTACAAATACTGGCATTTCCTGGACCATGCAATTGTCCATCCTTGACCCCACTCACCCGGACCACCACTTCATATGGGCTATGTAAAAAAAAAACATATCATCTACTAGTTTGTTAGGTATATTTAGCTTATATGAAAACAAATAAAACACCTTAAGACAGGCAGGAAAATATTTAACCCAAGAGCTTTCCAAGTTGGTGCAACATTAAAAAAATGTGACTAAAACAGGACAGTCAACTCAACAAGTCAAGAAATTTTGTCAAAACTTAGAGAATCACTTTCATATGCATAGAACCCTTCCTAGAATGAAATGGTGCTTTGTCAAGCAAACGTTCTCTGAGGAACCACAGAACTCAGTAAATAACCAGAAAATGCCATTAAAAATCTGTTATTTTTAAGAGTGTACTTGGTAATTTATTCCATGTACTGTATCTATGGTTCTTTATGTGAAGAAAAACTTTCTAACATTTGTGTGAAATCTTCTCTTATAAATATCCCAACCATTTCCCTGTGTTCTTTTTGGAGGATTTATTTTAAAGTAATAAATGGCATTCACTGTACCAATCCCATTCCTTGTAAAATGTCGATCATATCAACTCTTAATCTCTGTTTTCTTAAACTGAAAAAAATCAACTCCATCAGTCTCTCCTACTAGCTCATACTTTTTAGTCCTTTTAAACCATTGCTGCCATGCTCTCATGTGATGAGATTATACATTTTATACAGCATTTTTCTTTCGCAATTTCCTTTTTATCTCCTTATTTATCCACCTTAGAGTTTTCTTTAATTCAATACTGTTACTGTATTTTGGGGGTGAATTTGTCTTGCATTATATATAAAATACTTTTAAATCTTCCCCATATCTCCTCAACTGTCTCCACACCTAAAAGCTTATCACATTTTATTGTACATGCTGTACACTTTGCTAAATCTGCTCAAAGTTTCTCCTGCTAAAATTAAATTATTTCTTAATTTTTGAATATGCATACTGCCAAAACACTGCAAAATCTGTTATAATATGGCCACTCATGCCAACGGTTCAATCACCTTTACCCTTTCAATTTGATTCTGATCATTACAGAATACTAAATCTTGACAAGCCTTCACCCTCATTGGTGTTTTAACATGCTGTCTTAAAAACAATCAATAGCTCCACTATTTGTAAGATTAGCCCAGTTAATATTTGGGTAATTAAAATCCCCCAAACTTACAATATTCCCCTCCAAACTTGCCTTTTTAATATTATTAAAAAATGTAAATTCAGACTTTTGTTTTCATTAGGGGGTCTATAACATACTCCTAATAGGAGGCCTCGATCCCTAATGCTGTCTGGTCAAATCCAGACTAAGCTTTGGCTCAGCATCTAATCACCATCGCCATGTAAGTGAAGAAGACTTGCATTTAAATTATGCTTGACATGCATGGTGACTCCCCTACCTTTTTAGTTTTGCCTGCCTCACCTAAATAATGTGTGCCTATCTATGGTACAATATATTCCTGCCCATCTCTATTATTTAGCAAGGTTTCTGTTATTCTACAGTATATGTCAAAGTTATGTGCAGCTACGGTACATATAGTTCCAGCTCATGTTATCTTATTTTTAATAATCCTAGCATTAAGGCAAGCCTTTTTTGATGTATCATATTGCTTACATTTAGCAAATGTGAGTAGTGTAAGATGACACCATTGACGCAATTCCTTATTACCTAAAATATCACAGGATGACTCATTAATCACAGAAAGGATCAAGGTTTCCATCAAAACAATGGAAAACATTATGGCCTGTGGTTGTGACTGCATTCCGGCAAAGACATTACATTTTTAGACTTTAGGAACATCAGCAGTGTTACTATTGCTATGAAAGGTAATGAAATACAAGTGTGGAATATAAAGCAGTATGTCTCTACACCAGAAAATCCTTGTCCAGTTGCTTCTAAACTTTTTGCTCCCATTAAAAATGTGTAGCTTGAAAGCATCAGGCATAACACTTCTATCCCAGTAATCCTTCTAGCTGTGCTCTGTCCTGAAGTACATAAAGATATCATTGCAAATGCTAAAACATTGGGCTTGTTTAAAGGGAAATGGGTTTCAGGTTGCATTTTAAATCCAACTTGAATTTAATGCTAGAGAATCAAAGCCATAGTGTAAATGAGCCTATTGAATTTACAGCCAGGCCATTGGAATTTCTTATTTGTATTTGTCCTCTCAGCCACAATAAAAAAAGGAAACTAAAGTTATACAGTATGAAAAATGAAAATATTCATGAATTACAGGATACAGCAGTGTACAATCATGTCAGTATATGATTCCACTTAATGAACTGCACACAAATAATAACATTGGTTGGCAGTAAAATCCAAATTAGATTCAGAACTTTGATATTGTGCTATAAATACTTTGCGTCAGAAGTGGTTGGACTTTACAATCATTTGATCCACTGATTATTTCATATATCATACTCTTGTGAATGACCTTGCTGTCCTATGTAAGTGGGTTTACTTATTGTATTGATGATGATACGACCAATTGGAAACTTTTATACAGTGCAGTTACAACAATTAAGGCTTGTCTGGTAATTCACTTCATGTTTCCTGAAGCACCTTAGAAAGAAAGGACATTAATTTACCATTTTTTAAATTTCTTTCCTTTTTGTGTAAAAATGTCTGGTTATCTTTAGAAATACTTCTATTAATATGTACATTTGAACAAAACTGTATTAACAAGTCACAAAGTTTATGAATGCAATGCATTGTTTTTAGTTATTTTTTAAAAAATCTATGCATACTTTTTGGGAGTTAACACTGTGTGTCAAAAAATTTAATCACCTTTATTTATCCCCAGAAAAACATACATTACTTCAGTCACTAGAAGAGGTTCCCTGATGTTATACTGGAATACTACTATAGATAAAGTAGTCTTAGTATAATTACACAAATAAAATGTTTTGCCATATTTCAAATCCAACCTATAATCTTTATTCTTTTCTCCTACCCTATCTTTATCTTTATTTCCATGGCCATTCTTAAACAATTAGTTGACATTAACGACTACTCCAGGAATGTTAACAGATACAATAAAATTTGTTGTGAATCATAAACAGGCTCCTCTGAAAGTTAAATGGACTGTTTGGAACTGTTACAATCTCTGTTATTTGTAAGAGTTTTTATGTCCTTACAATTTTGTGCAATTTTTTTTGTATTTCATTTAATGTCATTTAAATATTTTAAATGTTACATATTGGTGAGGTTGCTTTCATTTGGTGGCTATCGTGGTTGTGGCTCGATTTGCCATTTTAGGTCACATGAGCCTATCTTGTGGGCATGTTGCATCTTCACCACAAGCATATAAAATGGCAGCACCCAACAGTTCTAAACATTTTTTAGGGAATCAAACATTCGTCCTGAAAAACTCTTTTTGTGGTTAGGCAGGAATAGAAAACCTCAACAGTTTAGCTCCAAAGGGATTTTTCACTTTACCTTTTTTTTTTTTTGGAATTTGACCTTGGATTTGCCAAGTTAGTTTGATGTTTCATTTTCTCTCCTTGATTTTACTGGTTTTGGTTTCAGCTTGCATTCATTGGCATCAATCTTTGCCAGGACTTTTTATTCTTTTTCATCTCCTTGTCAAGCACCAAGAATTTATTCACCCTGCCCGCCACATAAATAGAGATCAGTAAGAACAATTAGGAACAAGAGGATGTGAAAAAATATAGCTATAGTCAAAATACAGAAATACAACAAACAGACGTCAGAAACACCCTAAAAGCAAGGAATGAGCAATTTCCAGTGTGGTTTACAGTAAATATCTAGGGCTTATGGTCACAATGAAATTCTTCTAAATTAAGCGAAAAAGTGAAATTCCTATTCTTTACCTAATAGAGAACTCACAATCTTGAAATTAATCAACTCTTGAAAAATAATATAAACTTAATGAGGCAGAAAACACACATTCATCCCTTACAATGTCGTTACCCGCAAGATTAACTGTGTTTAAGACCTGTAAGCAAAGGAACAGACATAATAGAAGCACTCATAAACTGCTTCTTCTGGTAAGTGCAAACTGAGAAATCACCACATCAAACTCTCTTATGAGCTAAAACGAAAAAACATTGTCAACAAGAGCCAAATCCAGCGTTTGATTAATCTTCCCCTTGTTTGCGCTTTGCTGCAGAAGTAAATTTATATCTGAACTTTCAACACCTGGGGCTAATTGAACAGCAAGATCAATCTTAAGTCTTTTCTCAGACATCTCAGGCACAGAGATGTTAGATTCATCAATCCCCACACCAAAGTCTTCGTTCTTGCAGAAGGCATAGTATTTATCTTGTGATGTTTGTTCACAACAGTCAAAAGAAAAGCCTTGGGCAAACTTCCCTAGGGACAACATCCAAAATTTATCTCACTCTAATTAACATTCAACTGCGGAAGTAGTTTAATGTCACTGAGCAGCATAAATGACCCAGCTAATCAATTTAGGCAACTTAAACAAGTAAAATGTAGGAAAACAAAAACTCTTACCATCAACTTTTGTAAACACAGAAGTGGTCACTTGCTATGTTTTAATTTGCTCAAGTGAATAGATGACTGGCTCATATCAATCAAAGTTCTAGCTTCTGGCACATTAGAAATGTATAGGTTACAGGTGTGACAGCCATAATGGACCAACTGGGACCTGCACAACATGGCTCATATGCTGAAAATGCATGCCTGCTACTGATTGAATCAGTGTATTTAATTTACCCTGTCATGAGTCCCAGAGATCACCCCAGTTTTTAAAGGCAGAAAAAAATGTTTTGTGCCTTGGGGAGCCATACTTAATTGTTCGATTTTATATAATGTCTCAACTAGACCAAGTCCACTTTTTCTTCCCACGCTATACTACAGAGCACGCCAAACATTTCAAATCATAAAACTAAGGAAAGCCATGTTCTGCTTTAAATATTCAAGCAAGTGAGTGATGAGCTGTCTATGCTGTCATCAAGCAAAAGGAAACATTTCCAGCAAAAGGGGGCCTGAACAAGGGAATGAACAGGTGCAAGGCTTGATATTACTCAGCTGTAAAACTGAATGACATGAACTTCTCTTAATCTTTAATCAGCTAAAACTGAATTTTAACCATAAATTAAAATGCATGAGAGATAAAGATGTCTGCAATTAACAAAGATGGTTCATTATAGCCCAGTTTCTGCACAGACTTTCACAAAACTGTCATGTCAGTCAGTATTTGACACCAGCTTAGTATGACTTTTCTTGCCCACATTGGCAGATATTGTGCAAAAAAACTTACTTGAACTTAATTAAACCTTAATTTTTTATCTTGAATGTTAATGAAAATATACTACAAATTTTGTTTAATAAATAAAAAGAGCTTTCTCGGAATATGTTTTTAGCATTAGTTTCCTAAAGCACGTCTTTCATTTTCTTTTGCACTGCAGACTAATACATCAATAATAATAATAATACATTTTATTTATATAGCAACTTTCCCATGCTCACAGCACTTGACTAATAACTCAAGAGTCAAGTTTGTCTGCTGTATTTGCAAAGGAAAATGAAGTTTTGTGTTAAGAGGCTGGTAGATATAACGAAATTCTAGTGTGTTGACACATTAACCACAGATGGTTAGTGAACATGTTGCTCTAAAATGAAGAGACTTGTATAGAAAATGCAGTTCTTGCCTTATTTTAAGGCTTTGATTGCTCTGGAACTATACTTCTAACCAAAAAAGATTGATTCACGACAATGTGGATCAGTGGATCACTCCCTACCTATCAATATATTAAACTGTCAGACTTCAAAGCTGCACTTTCAAGTCAAACTTTTTTATTTTTTGTTAGAAAACAGACTGATAATTCAACTGGTGTTAAGATTGTACCTACAAAAGTAAGGGCAAAACAGTCCAAAACACCAAAACAGGCAGAAGCCATTTGAAGTTCAATTTTGAAAAGAGTTACTAAATTAGAAGCACAAAAGAAGATCAAACATTAATAGAAACAAAGCTATATACAGAAAAACAAATAAAGAAAACTAAGAAGAACAAAAAGAAAACTATCAAACAAACAACATATTCATGTTATTTAAACCAAAAATCAAAAGCCTGAAGACAAGCGAAAAACTGTACAAACAGAAATCAGAGCAAAAATGGTCCAAAAGACCTACAAAATAGATGTATTTGCCCCAGGGGAAAGTTTGGATTTTTAGAGAAGCTCTTTATATGAATAAATACATAAATACAGTAGATTTATAAGTAAAAAAAATACACACACACATACACACACACACACTATGGTCTGCACACATACCAGAATGACAAAAAAGCAAGAAAATTAAAAAGAAAGAAAACTTACCAGTGAAACATTATGCAGGGGTATTGCTGTTGGTATAAAGGAGCCCTGGTAGCATTTCGTGAAACACTTCTGAGTGAGTCGTTGACTGAAAGTCCTTCGGTGTCAGTGTGTCAGAGGGAGCATGTGCAGCATTGTTCATAATGGCACTCAGTTTTGTTTTAATTCTCTTCTTTGCTATGACCTCTAGAGTGTCCAGTGTGTGTCCTATAATGGGGCTTGCCCTTTTAATTAGCTTGTTGATTCAGTTTCTTAATAAGGCTCTCAGGTAATCCTTAATTGACCATTTAAAACCAATAATAATTCTTTGCATTTATATAGTGCTTTTCTCACTACTCAAAGCACTTATCCATTGCAGGTTAAGGGCCTTGCTCTAGGGCCCAACATAGCAGAGTCCCTTTTGGCATTTTATAGGATTCAAACCAGCAGCCTTCCGATTGCCAGTGCAGATCCCTAGCATCAGAGCCACCACTCCGCCTACAATGAATAAGGAATTCTGGAGAAAGGCACCAGGGCAAAATCACAAGAAACATAGACTGAGAAAAAAAAATAGCACAGGAGTAAAATACAAAAATGACAAAAGATAAAAAACACAAAAATGCAACCTTAACACCTAGTCCTATAACTAAATGAATATAAACCATTATCACGTGTTTGGTTTTTTTGTTCCAATGTCTTATGTTTGTGTATCTCCTTACTTAAAGTTTATGGGGTGCTATTTCAAGTATCCAAGTACTGGACAAGGAAATAGGTTTTTTCATAAATATTCTTGATTAGATGTTAGAAAAAGTTATTAGACCAGCAACGATGAACTTTTTGACCTATGATTACTGGATAGCATTTTGTGGTTTTAGCAATTGGTTTCTCTGTTCTTTACTTTGGGTCCCTGCCCATTTAATTACTATTCTTTGCCTTTTCATTTGAAAAAGTTTCCATTTCTTGCTCTTGCTTTCATTGTTTTCCTCTGCCACAAGTCATAACATTTTGGCACAAGCAACAAGTGTTTTAAAGAAGGAGACTGTTTTGTTGATATGCAAGAAATTGCTTTTTAAAAGTAAGGTGCCATTGTGCTGGGCTATATCTGTTAGCTTAGAAGTGCTTATCACTAGAATCCCTGAAGCCTACGAAAAAACGTGTAATCCCAGGCCACCTTAAAGTCCTTTGCCCCTCTCCATCAGGTTCTTTTGTAAATGTGTCGATCAGCAAGCAGCCTGCTTATCCCATCTCCCCAATGCCGCAGCTCAAGTTGCAGAGAAGATTCTCAGAGCTAAAGTCTATTTATCTGGGTGTGAGGTGCCTGGAATTGTAGAGGATAAATAATAAAAATATCGTCATGTGGAATACATACGTTTCATGTGTATTCTGTGTCTACAACGATCTATGTAAATGTAGGATTACAGGAAATGTGAGACAGGAATTGTTCAACACATAATTTAAAAAGAAATGTTTTTCATGTTTTAGTAATAATTGAGAAAATGTAGAAATGAAATGTATGAAGACTGAAATCCAAATATCAAATAAACACTTTCTCAAAAGGTACAAGTATAATAAAAAAAGTGTGCTTTTATGCAAGACTATAACTGTACAAAAAGAAACTGGTTAGGGTACTACGCTGACACGACCGCTTGGTTGGTGCAGCGTTAAGAACTGCTGACTCGTAATCAAGAGGTTCCTGGTTCGATTCTGGGTGTGTCTGTTTTGAGTAGAGAGCTATTCTTGTCGTTACTATTATAGAATAAAAAAACATACAATTGTATGTTTGTATGTATTTAGCTGAGGCTTGCATATAGTGATTTCCCTTTATTTAAGAATCCCAAATGGAAATGGCTTAGCTATTCAAGGCTTGTTGAATAAAATCATATTACCTTTATATAAAGATAATGTTTAATGTTCACATATATTAAACAGGAAAAACATTTCCTTTTGTCTACTTAGTTTTTCACATGACTGTTTATTAAAGTTGCACTGTTTCAGGTTCAGAAGTACCTGATAGGTTTACAAAGGTACCAAAGCTGGAAGATTTTTTCTTTTGTCCAACAGATGTGATGCATGTTATATCAGACGGACAGATCATGGGATTGCAAGCTTAGAAATTGAATAGACTGGGTAAATGTGTACTTCATTATAAGCCGTTTCATTCTAAAGAAATAAGTGAAGTACTGCCGTCTTTAAATAGCAATCAAAAGCTCTTTAATACTAGTAGAGCTGGTTTTTAGCCTATGGTAGGTCAAGATGCATGCCTTGTGTTAGGAAGCTGGCAGTCCTCAAAGCCAGTGAACAATGTGGAGATTGCATGAATGGTACTTGATGAGAGGTGCTCAAAGATTACTATAACATACTGTAGTATTCACAATGAAAATATTTCTGCATTTAGGGTCAATTGCAGGTTATTCTGAAAACCCCTTTTCACAATATTATTTTTTCAGAATTAGTTCATTTTAAGCCTTAATTATAAACGATCTTTTAATCAAGATTGCTGAATATCTGTCTTACACCAAGATTAATTTCCTCTACAAATTATGTTTTGTTCTGTACAAAACAACTGAAATGTATCTAATTTACAGATTTTCAGTTCTGGTATGAACATATTGAAATTCTAGTGACTTTTTTCAGTATACATTAAAAATAACCCTGAGGTCACAAACAATAAAGGAACTTTAGATTAGCTTTCAACTGCAAAGTCATCTTGACCTCAGTTGCTAAGGTTACAGCAGGGCAGCCTCTAATTATGGACATACATTTTAAGCAGACATATGAAACCCTAATTATCCTACAACTGTCAAAGACACAAAAGAAATTTAACATTGTTAAAAGTAATTTCTATCTATGGATATTTATAATAGTATTAAGAACTTACAGGCAAAATATTTGTATTGCCCTGATTAATGAAAGCATGGATTCTTTTCGACTGGCTCATGATTCTGTGTTTCTAACAAACGTAACTACATTTTTATAGCTGGATGTTTTTTGTTTATTTATAACAAAAGCAAATCTTTAATATATATGTTCTTTTTTTAATGATCTAAATAATCATACTATACTTACAAATTTTCCTAACCAAAATCTTTACATTGTCCAGAACTTATTTATCATGGAAAAAAGGGAGAAAGAAAATTCTTTTGACTTTCTGTCCACAAACAACATAAGAATATTCTAATAGACAGAAAAATCAAAGAACAAAGACTCAGTCAGTAGCATTTCAATAATTCATTGAATTTTAACTAATTGAAAAAAACAATGTAATACTGCATAATTCCTGTCTGGAGAAACTTAGAATTCAGTAATAACAATGTGCCAATAATTCACTGACTGACTTCATTACATTTACTTATTTCTGCTTTATCCTTTATCCAAGGTGACTTACAACATTTATGATACAACTGGTAATATTTCTTTTGGTTTTCCAATTGGAGCACAGGTGGGCCAAGTTACTCATGGTCACACAGTGTCAGTAGCAGGATTTGAACCCACAACCTCAGGATTTGATGTTCAAGTCCTTAACCACTGTGCCCATTGCCTGCCACTGGTAGCTACTCCTGCTCTTTCCAAATAATTTACTGTAAAATTAATGAGACCTTGCAGATAGGATTTTAACAATAGACAATATTTATGTTCAAATCCTATGAAAAAGGAAAAGACCATACTGGGCTTTTCACATATGACAGTGTCACTGGAATATGACTTTGGCCAAGACCCAAGAAACATCCAGCCAACAGTAGATTTGTTGCTAGAAATATGTGGTTGGTCAAAAGGGCTGACAGAGGCTGTCATGGTTTGTGCAGAATAACAGATGGGCGCAGTCAATTAATAGCTGAATACCATAGTGGTACCAAAATAGGTGAATACAGTACTTTACTCATTGCAGCTGACAAAGTAAATGAGTTCTTTCGTTTGGCTGTACTTAGCAGAGAGAGGCAAAGACTGAACAGAGAAGAGCAGATTGATATTTTCTAAACTATGTAGTAATGGTTGTAGTAGATTCTTGTGACGTGTATATTAGCTATCAAAGATCACACATGTAGTAGTGGGAGTCATCCTCATTCCAACATATGGTGGAAACTTCATGGGTCCAGTCGGCCTTGTGTCAACAATTCATGGTGGGTTGGTCATTCTGGTAATTTCTATCTATAGGACATTTGTATTTAATGGAACACATTGAATCCTTTGATATGGGTAGAGGAACACTTGAATGTTACTCTGTCAGTCAGGTGCATCCCTTCTAGGCAACACGGTACTCTTCTGCTTTGAGCTTTTCTAGTAGGATAATGGTCAATGCTACAATTGTAAGGAATTCCAGAAATGGCTCCAAGAACATTGTACTGATGCACAGCTGGTGTGACTGGGTAGTGGATACTATGGAGCAGACTGAAAATATGCCAAGGAAATAAAAATAAGAAAGAATAACAGTAACAAAAATTCAACAGGCCAGAATTAACTAATCAGAAAAGAGATCCAAAGCAGAGGTACTGTAACCCTAAATTCTTCTTGGTAGCACCTTTTGGCTCCCCCTAACAACAGAAGGAAAGTGAAAGTTTTTTTGTTAGAGAATGCACAGATATGTACAGTATGTTAATGAGATACCTTCTTTAATAGGAATCCATTGTTTGAATGAGTGTTGGGACCATGTGCCTGGGAACAGAGTATTATTGCTAACAACAATATGGCCACGGATAAAGAATGGAGTACTTACTCATTTATTCACTTTTCACCACTTATCCAGGACCAGGGCACAGGAGCAACAGTCTTAGCAGCAAGTGAGACCCATACATCCCTTTCCTCGGCCACACTTGCCATCTCATGCTATGGGATCCCAAGGTGTTTCCAGTCCATCTGGGAGACATAATCCTCCCAGTGAGTCCTGAGCTTTTCCCTGGGTCTCCTCCCATCTGTTTGTTCCCGTAATATCTTCACGGGTAGGTGTCTGGGAGACATCCATATTAGATGCCTGAACCACCTCAATTGACACCTCTCAATTTGGAAGGTCAGCAGCTCTACTCCTAGCCTCTCGCGGATGTCTGCACTTCTCATCCTGTCTCTAATGGAGAGCCAAACCACTCTGCGGAGAAAACTTATTTCAGTCACTTGTATCTGCAATCTCATCCTTTCAGTCGTTACCCAAAGCTCATGACCATAGGTGAGAGTGGGAACATAGACCAACTAGTAATATGAAAGTTTTACCTTCTCGCTCAGCTACCTCTTCGCCACTACAGATCGGTATAGCGACTACACAACTGCAGGTGCTACCCTGGTCTGTCTGTCAATCTCACCATTCCTTTTCCCCTCACTTTGTCATAATGAAATTTCTGAAATTCTGAAATTTCTAAAATTCTGAAATTTCTAATTTATGTCATAATGAAAAAAATAAATTGTAATGTTTAAAGGAAATGCCTTTTTAAGACTAGAAAGCTAAAATTACACTAATAGCCATTAATTTACCATTTCAGTCCAATCAAGCATCTATGGAATGAGGTAGAACAAGCTTTTCAGTGTGGAGATCTATGAACTTGTAATTTCCAACAGGGTAAGGAAGTATTACATTCCACATAGGCCAGTATCCCTGTGCTAATGTATTTTTAGTCCATACCTCAACAAATTATGGTTTTCTTAAGATTGGGGACTGACTTGCTAGTATATAGGTATCTAATAAAATGGCCATTCAGTATGTGACCCAAATGCTTGCATAAGATGCATATGTAGGACTCAAAGATATCTCCAAACCGAAACAAATTAATTTTTCCTTTGAAAAATACATAATCCCTTTTTTCAGAGACCAAATGGCAGGGACTGGTCCATTTCATAATACACTGTTCATTTTCTTTAATTAAGTGATGAATTCTCAATTTTGCGTCACAGTTATTTTGTTATAATTGTTAAGAATATACAAGCCAAGTTTTTGCCTTAAAAGATAATTTACTGAACAACGTTACCAATTCAGATGGACTAATTATTTGTGAAAAAAGAGACCTTTTTGCTGACTCGTATTTGTTGTTAACTAGAAACTGAAAAGATGCACCCCTTCTGTTTAATGAGAAAAACAATTACAATTAGACACGTTTACATAAGCATTGGCAAATACTGTAAACTCATCTCTCTTTCTCATTGACATTCCGCATACTGTTGATTTTCGTAGGAAGAATTACAGAAGAACAGTTTTTCATTTATTCATTGCCCTATTTCAAAATATGTTCTTGAAGAGAATATAATCTTGATTAGTGGGTAAAGTGTTTATTATTAAGCACGATTTAGATTGCAGCTGTACAAGGATGATTTTTATTTAAATGAGCTTGAATCCATGGAGAAAGCACATATGGTTTATACAGTTATTTTATGGTGCTAAATAGTAACAAAAAAAACTGTTTTTAGGAGAGAGTTTAGCTCAGTATTAGCTTTCTGATCATTGCAAATATTAGTCTATGTTGGGACAGCAGTTTTTCCCTATGTTTTCTTATTTTCTAGGATCTTTTAAATATTTTTGATTGTAATTGAAATTTGTCATTTTTTACCCTCTGATTGAGGTCTATAGAGGACTAGATCCTTAGTAAAGGATTAAAAATAAAAAATATCACATTTTTTGTAAACACTGACCTAGAAATAGTCTAAAACAATGTTTCCGTTTAAAATGTGCAATTTTTAACTGTCTAGGAGTGGCTCTTATAGGGCTAGAACCACTGGTAAAGAATTAAATATCAAAAATATTATATTTTGAGATGGCCAACCTTGAAATAGCATAAAATGACACTCCACATGCCCATATTAGTAAGCCCATTTTTTTGAAGTTTTGTGAAAAGGAGTAACTTTGATCTCCTCTATACCTTTAGGGGCTGAACCCCTGGAATCGGTTGATGCAGCATGTACATCTTCAAGTCCTTGTGATCATTTTTGCCAAAGACTCCTGCACAAAATATGGTCCAAAAATGGCATAAAAATCAGCATTTTTTTGTCTTTTTTTTTACATTTGTATAGGGTCAAAAATAGGGGGGGAAACCCTAAAAAGCTTGACTTCTGGCAAAACTTGACATCAACACAAGTCAAATGGTATATCCAATGTGGAGGTTTTCTTATACCGTTGAGTCAGGCAGTGCCGGAAAAAAAGCATTAGTAAGTAATTCATATGAACACAATAAAAGGCAAGTTTTTTCATTTTAGTGTACAGAATATTTGCCAAAATTTTCTTAATGACTATAAAAATCATAGATAAAACCAATATTTGTTACCTACACAGTAAAACTTAGCAAAACCTGCTTCCATATGCACACTTCAAGGATTTACTGTAGGTTAAAATTTTAAGAGTTAATTTAACACTGGTGATTTTACTGTGTGGATCTGTTTAGACTGCAGAAAAAATACTGATTTACTGTTCATGGCTTGTTAGTGATTAGTTTTTTTTAAACTGGGCCTAAAATGGTTTATCATAAGATCTAGAAATCTAGGGCACTTTTGAAATCAAAAACATATGTAGAAAGGTTCTACACGTGTATAGTGGCTGAACAGTGGCTGGAGATTTTTGGGTGTAATTTATTGTTAGGAACAGAGGTATTTGGTTTCACCATCATCCAAATGAGTTTAATGAATATAATAGCATCTTCTTTATATGCACCTTTACTTTACCATTGATGAGCAAGATTGGGAAGCATACGTTATTTGGATATGTCTAGAAACATTCTCCTTAAGGCAATATTTATTGACTCCTGTACTGCTTGGCTTGTCCTCAGTGGTCCCTATTCTTATTTATGTCTTTTGTTTATTGTAATTATTACATTTGTCCTCATGATGGTTTATATCCTGAAGTCATTAATTTTTATTTAGGCATTTTGTTTCTTTAAACTTTTTTTTTTTTAATTTAGTGATAAGGAAATCTATCAGAAAATATTCATCATGTTCTGCAGGCCATTTTGCTAGCCTTTTTCAAAAGTGTTATGTCTTCTTTGGATAATTTTGTTAGTTTTTTTTTTTAATAATGTCAAGTTTTCTATCAAAACATCCTTCATGGTGATTGAAATATTTCCAGACATTTTATGTTTTCATTTTGAACTAGGATTAGTGGTAATGAGACTGATTAAGCTTATAATCAAAATATTCATTATTCATTTTTTAATGGATACTGTATGCTAAAAATGGTTTTGGAATAGATGATGGCTAAGATTTTTCTTAAATATGTTTATTCAATTTTAGCTACTTACTGAATATCTACAAATATTACCCATGTTTTATATAGTGATTTAAAATTTTTGCTGTATTTAATTTTAATAAGGAGGGATAATCTTGAAAATTTTTTTGAGAGAAGTTTGGATGGATATTCAATTGTATACATTATTTCTCAAAATGCAGAATTTTTTTTTTGTTTTGTGTAAAACTTTACAAACGAGTAGTGTCATATTATCCATTTGAAAGTGTATTTTGATTTAAAGAAACAAGTGTTTATTTTACATGTCTGGTAGCCCTTTGATATCTGTTTGATCAATTAAAGAGTTTACTTTACTAAACCTAAACTATTTATTGATTTCTGGAACCCGTGACAAAATTCAGGCAAAAGTAAAGAAAGAGGCCACTAACAAGAATTTTATATTACTTGCCAAAAATACCATTCCAATAAGTGGTGAGGTAAAAGACATAGACATTCATTTTACACTGACTAGGAAATACCCTGAAGCTATGAAAAGCTTCATTCATGCTGTTCTTGATTTGAAACACAAGCTACTGAAAGAGCCTTATGTATTTGTTGCTGCATTTGGCAAATGTGCACAAGTAGAAAAATATGTTTGAGAGCACTAGCCAAAGGAAATTAGTTTACATCAAAGATTTTTTTTTGGAATAATATGACTTGGATAATAAAAGGTCCGATTAATATTAAGTGTAAGCCTTTCCTTTTACTATTGGGATTTTCCCTATGCTTTTAAATATAGCTTTACTTCATGAGTTATAAAAATATCTCTTTTAGACATTGTTTTTTATTAATACATATACATTTTTAAGTAAATATGCAATTTAAAAATAGAAACTAAGTCCAATAAAGTCAAAATGTAGGAGAGTCAGCATCTCCTATTGTTCTTAACACCATTGATAATCCAAGATCAGAATCAGAATATCTTTATTGTCATTGTAACAAATACAACGAAATTAGGTGTAGTCCCTGCATTGTCAAAATATAAATAAAATATAATTAAAAAAGGATAAGAAGAAATAAGTAGAACACAAACATTCAACATAAGACCTTAATTGCACATGAACACTATTACACATTCATTCATTCATCTTTCCATTCACAGAACATTTCTTGAACTGGAGCATTTCCTAAACTGGACATAAATTATGAGTCAGTTCTGGGTGGCATGTCAGGACACACACATATTCACACACTTGATCACCCATGTTAGGATGTCACTGATTACTCTAAATACCTTGTGTTTCTTTGGAATGTGAATAGAAACTTAAACATCCAGAATAAACACACACAGACTCAACAAAGGCATGTGAACTTAACAAAGACAGTGACCCTGTTCTGTAAAGCTGTTGTGTTAATCACTGAACCATCTTGTCACTCAGAACTTAAGCTACGACTGCTAAAATTAGACAAGGTATTGTATAAACTGGGAAATGGGAACTTTAGCATGAAATATTTTTTTCAAAATATTTCTGGATCTTGTGCAAAACATGCTCTAAAATTAGATCTTCTGCATAAGCTGCCAGAAACATATCCATTTTATATACTCACAGGTTTATATGGTACAGGCACTGATGCTGATATAATGTTTTTATTAGAGTCTCTAGGTAAACCACAAAAACAATATGGTAATAATTTTCTGTAATAGTATTGTGTATTACAACAAATTAAACTATCTAGCAATGAAGTTTCTACTTCATTTTTAATGCTGGCATGTATTTCACGGAATTAATATATATATATATATATAAATATATATATATATATATATATATATATATACAGTATATCTATACATATTAATAAAAGGCAAAGCCCTCACTGACTCACTGACTCACTGACTGACTGACTGACTGACTGATTGACTGACTGACTGACTGACTGACTGACTCACTCATCACTAATTCTCGAACTTCCCGTGTAGGTGGAAGGCTGAAATTTGGCAGGCTCATTCCTTACAGCTTACTTACAAAAGTTAGGCAGGTTTCATTTCGAAATTCTACGCGTAATGGTCATAACTGGAACATATTTTTTGTCCATACACTGTAATGGAGGAGGCGGAGTCACGTATCGCGTCATCACGCCTCCTACGTAATCACGTGAACTAAAAACAAGGAAGAGATTTACAGCACGAGTCAAACGCGGGAACGAAGGTAAATGACGTTAATTTTTGACTGTCTTTTAATACTGTGTAAGCATACATATTAACACATGTGCAATTAAACGTGTGCATTTACGGGGTGATTTCTCAGGCTTAAAAGCTCACCTTTTATCAAACGCGGGAACAAAGGTAACTGACGTTGTTCACTGTCTTTTAATACTGTGTAACCATACATATTAACACATGTGCAATTAAACGTGTGCATTTACGGGGTGATTTCTCAGGCTTAAAAGCTCGCCTTTTACTAAAAAGGTAAATGCAAAACTATTTTCAATCAGTTTATTGAAACGCTCCCGTTAAGGATTGCAATAACATATTCGCGAGATAAAAGAACGAAGTAGGGGGAAATGGAGGAAGAGCCGCAAACAGCTAAGAGCAAAAAATTAATTAAACAATTGAGAAGGGAGCGAGTGAAGCATACAAGCATGTTCATAAGGGAAACAAAGCACGGTGTAAAACGTAAGTTTAAATTAAGTTTATAGAAACGCTCCCGCTGCGGATTGCAATAACATATTCGCGAGATAAAAGTTTAATGAGAAGACACGAGGTATAAACGAACCACACGCCGTGGCGCAACGTTAGGGGCAACAGTTTCAACCATTCTATGATCTGCTTCTCGCAACTGAAAGACGGCACATGGCGGATGTTAGCCGACTTGCTGACCGCAACGTTAGAGGCTTCAACTCTGGCGCTGACGCCACATCTCAGTGCCAACACTTTGCAGACTCTACTTAAAAGACACGCCCTCCTCACTGGACAGTTAAAAAGACCAATCAAACTAACGATGACATCAAGTATTACCCAATCAAAAGTAGGTAAGGAGGCATCTTCATAAAATGCGTGTGGGATGATTTGCATGAGACGCTGCTTTAAAAAAAAATGATTAAAAAAAATACGGGATAAATCCCGTCCAGTATTGATTCAAAACGGGACGCGCAATTTCATTCTCAAACGCGGCACGATTCCGTATTTTAAAGGACAGGTGGCAACCCTACAGTGCCAGGTAACCACCCATACAATCAGATTGTGATTCAGACTAGGAATGCAATGAATGTAATTACCCCGATCTACATACAAGGCGAAAGTCTTGCAACATTCAAAGATGATGGTTTGGGATAAGTACACCATACAACATAAAAGAGCTTATGAAGCCTTGAACCGAAAAAAGCAAGATCTCAGAGATCGTAAAAAAAAAAATAGGAGGTAATGTCGTTTTACTCGCTGTAGATTTTAGTCAAACATTACCAGTTATTCCACGAGGGAGACCAGTAGATGAACTCAACGCGTGTTTAAAATCCATGCTTCTCCCACGCTCGGTTATATGTCGCGTGTTCTCGGGTAGGTGCACCAAAAAATGTATACATTTAAGAATGTAATGGGCAAACAAAAAATGAGGTATACCCGAAGGCACTGCAGTAGTACTTAATCTAACTTTACTTCTTAAATGTTAATGTTTTACTGTTTAATAATTTATACGCTTCTTATATGTTGTTCAAATTCTTTTATCAAAATACCAGTGACAGCGCAATGCACGATAACATGGAGTGAATACACCATACGCATCCGCCCACGGCCGCCCTGGTGTGCGCAGATAGGAGTTGATTCTACAATAAAATAAAATAAAGATAAAACGAGTAATACAATCATCACCCATAAAGCGGATAGTAGACGTGACGTACTATATGTGTACCACATTTCAAGTGTATAGGTGAAACGGTTTGCAAGCTACAGGTGATTTAAAATCCTGGACAGACACACAAATTGCCACGGTAGCAAATTACAGAAGAAGATTTTACTGTTTAATAATTTATATTTATATGAAATGTGCTTCTTATATATTACTTCATATTCTCATATGATAATGATGTTAATGTTTATATTGATTTCTGTGTTATTGAAACTGCATGTATGTGTGTATATCTATGTATATATATATATACTAGCAAAATACCCGCGCTTCGCAGCGGAGAAGTAGTGTGTTAAAGAGGTTATGAAAAAAAAAAGGAAACATTTTAAAAATAACGTAACATGATCCATCCATCCATCCATTTTCCAACCCGCTAAATCCGAACACAGGGTCACGGGGGTCTGCTGGAGCCAATCCCAGCCAACACAGGGCACAAGGCAGGAACCAATCCCAGGCAGGGTGCCAACCCACCGCAGGACACACACAAACACACCCACACACTAGGGCCAATTTAGAATCGCCAATCCACCTAACCTGCATGTCTTTGGACTGTGGGAGGAAACCGGAGCGCCCGGAGGAAACCCACGCAGACACGGGGAGAACATGCAAACTCCACACAGGGAGGACCCGGGAATCGAACCCAGGTCCACAGGTGTCCCAACTGCGAGGCAGCAGCGCTACCCACTGCGCCACGTGCCGCAGACTCTTTTATATATATATATATATATATATATATATATATATATATATATATATATATATATATATATATATATATATATATATATATATATATATATATATATATATATATATATATATATATAATATACACACACACATAAACATTTATATACATATACATATATATACATATCTACATATACACAATCTACATATATATACACACATACATAAACACACACATAAGACTTATTGACTGAAACGGGCTTTCACGAAAAAAGTTAGGGCTTTGCTACAGGATACACCCTCCACAAGTTAACCAAGTAAAAATAAAATATATATTTCTGTTTTATTTAAACCTTTTAAGTTCGTATGCATAGCCCCATTTGGCTGTTTAATTTTTTTTTTCTTTCTTCAGTAATATTTAATCTCCTTAAAGAAAAAGAACATATCCATTTTACTTTTTTTGTATCTGTGTAGTAATATTTTAGTGTAAAAGAATAACC